>NC_044555.1:45262446-45562446 GCF_007565055.1 Rhinopithecus roxellana
ATGTATATATGCAAAGCTTTTTATTGGGGTACTGTTTGAATTAATAAAATATTAGAAATAACTCAAATGTACATCACAGAGAACTGGTTAAATAAGTTATGGTACATTCATACAATGGAGTACTATGCACCTGTTTAAAAAACAAAGAATGAAGACCCACTCTTTATTTATACTGATATGAGAAGGTTCCAGGATATATAGTTAAGTGAAAAAAAGCAAGGAAAGGAAGAGTATTTATAGTACAGTACCTTTGTAATAAATAAAGGATGGAAATGAAAATGAAGTATATAATCATTTTCTTGCTTTTACATAAAGAAACACTTGAAGTAGCCACAATATTGAATAAAAGCAGTTAATGGAGGGGGTAGGAGGAGCCACGTAGATTGAGAAAGGATACAAATGGGACTTCTGAATATAAACCTTGTTATATTGCTTTATTTTGAAACGTGACTATATTACACATTGAAAACAAGATAAATAAGTAACAGTTTAAAAGAGGAAAGTTAGCTCTACGGCAAATGTTTTCCACTTCTCCCCACAAGATTTAATATTTCTTTTTGCTGTGCTTCCACGCTATTTTGTCTGTTATATATATATATATATATATATATATATATATATATATATATACTGCTTTTCTATAACTCTCCTTACTGAGTACTATACTTTTTTATTTTTTATTGGTAATTCCTACAAAGCTATGAACTCCTAAAGTGTAGAAATTTTGTTTTAAGGCATTGCTGTCTCTCTCATAATGAGTATAGTACCTGGCAAGTGGTAGTTATCCAATAAACTGTCTTTGAATGAATGTAACCTTTTCAGGTCCACCTTGTCTTAGTGAATCTCCTCCCATAATATCTTACTTGTGTCTATTTTATTGCATTTATCACTGTCTTATGTTAGAATTTCTCACTTAGATATGTTTGTCTTTATGATGTGAACTCCTGGAGATACAGTATGTGTTAAATTAAGACAGTGAACTGAGAGACTTCCATTAAGTTAGAAATTTTTTTTCTGTAATTCTTCCTAAGTTAACCAAAGATATTAATATTATCATATGTAAGATGATCACTCTCTACTAAAATAATAATCTCATTATAGGAAGATAAGAAACAAATCTTAAGAAAATATTTATTACACTTACGTGTTTATCCACAGAGACCTCACACATCATACAGTCCTTTATTAAAGGGTGTGCAGAAATCTGTTAAGCTGTTTTTAAAATCTACTTTTTATTTAATTTACAGAATTTCAAGAATTAATTTTGAAAGACACTCATAGTATTTAGACAGACTTCCATAGACTGCTAAGGGTAGAGTAACACTAGTAAATAGGCGTTTAAAGATGGAAAGAGATATTTTCCTAGAGTACATACATTCTTTGAATGCACGAAAGTCCCTTGACCCAGCTGAAATTCATTTGTTTATATAGTTATTCAGTCAGTAAATACTTTTTGAGCAACTACTACACTAGGCATTCTGAGATACTAAGGAATAAATATAAAGTTTGTCCTCAGGGAGGCAGTATAGCATAGTAGTTAAAAACAGAATTATCAGGCCTGTAATCCCAGCACTTTAGGAGGCCGAGGCGGGCAGATCACGAGGTCGGGAGATAGAGACCAGCCTGGCTAACACGGTGAAACCCCGTCTCTACTAAAAACACAAAAAATTAGCCGGGCGCGGTGGCGGGCGCCTGTAGTCCCAGCTACTCAGGAGGCTGAGGCAGGAGAATGGCGTGAACCCGGGAGGCGGAGCTTGCAGTGAGCTGAGATCCGGCCACTGCACTCCAGCCTGGGCTACAGAGCGAGACTCCGTCTCAAAAAAAAAAAAAAAAAAAAAAAAAGCGAAAAGTTAGCTGCGCATGGTGGCGGGAGCCTGTGGTCCCAGCTACTTGGGAGGCTGAGGCAGGAGAATGACGTGAACCCGGGAGGCGGAGCTTGCAGTGAGCCGAGATCACGCCACTGCACTCCAGCCTGGGCGATTGAGCAAGACTCGTCTCAACAACAACAACAACAACAACAACAACAACAACATAGAATTAAATACACCTACTTCTGAAACATTGCTTCTCTCTTTACTAGGTACATGACCTTGAGCAAATTGCTTAAATATTATGCCTTAGATTTATCCTCCGTCAAATAAGGATAATGGTAGCTATTTCATAGGATTTCTATGAAGAGTTAAATGAAATAATGAAAGTATATAAAATATACACTGCTTGGCATATAATAAGTATTTTAATAAGTATTTTAAAGTCCTGTAGTGTGGAAATAGAAATGTTCTTTTTTGCAATGTATTCTTTTCCTAAGAGTAGCATTTATCTGTTTTATAGTATATGTAGTATATGACTCCATTCCAAAAACTTACAACTAGACTCTATATTCACACATAGTACTGTTATCATAATTCTCAAGCTGTACAAGCTATGGGGGGACCAACTTAGAATAAGTAGTGAGAAGATTAGTAAATGAAACTGATGAACAACTATTAGTAATCTTACTAAAAAGAATAAAAGAGAGTCCAGAAGACTGATGATGGAAGAATATTATTTATTTATTTGAACATAAGAGTGGAAGTCTAAGAAAGATTCTAAATGTATTAAAAACCACTTTGGAAAAAGAAATGGATGTTACTAAAAGTCAATGTGGATTCACTAAGAACGTATTATACGAAACCAGTGTTACTTAAACTCGTGTCCCTCAGAATACTAAATGTTAATATAATGGTACTGGAATTTAAAACTCTGTTCTATGGCCAAATAAATATGGGAAACAGGTATTTAGCAAAGTATTTGAGCACAGAACAATTCTATTTGTGTGTGTGTGTGTGTGTGTGTGTGTGTGTGTGTGTGTGTGTGCATATATGTGTATTACTTATCCTTATTCTAGACTAATGGCCTATGAAATATAGTTTTGGTTAATTATAGTTTTAAGTTAATTTTCTTTATTTGTAGAGTTACAAGACTTGTGGAAAGGAAAATAAGCAATCATGTTATATTTTAATTTATATAAGGAGTTTGAAGAAATTTCGTAAATGTAAGATGAAAACATGTCTTCAGGGTCACTTAAATATTTTGATTCCATAACCCTTAAATCTGAAAATTTATATATCCCAGAGGCTCCCCAGCCGCATGTCGAGTGGTCAATCGCTGTAGCTCCCACAGCCTGTGCTCCCAACTCTGTGGCTCCACCAGCCATTGTAGGCCAATAATCTGTTATGGAGCATGCCTTTACCCCACTGGAGCCCCTGCTTTTAACTGAAGTGCCTTTCACCTTCTGCTATGAGGCCTCCCCCAGCCACATGGAACTATGGCTGAATAGGAACAGCTCCAGTTAGCAGCTCCCAGCGTGATTGACCCAGAAGACGGGTGATTTCTGCATTTCCAACAGAGCTCTGAAGAGAGCAGTGGTTCTCCCAACATGGCATTTGAGCTCTGAGAACGGACAGACTGCCTCCTCAAGTGGGTCCCTGACCCCTGTGTATCCTAACTGTGAGACTCCTCCCAGTAGGGGCCGACAGACACCTCATATAGGCATCTATATGCCCCTCTGGGACAAAACTTCCAGAGGAAGGATCAGGCAGCAATATTTGCTGTTATGCAGCCTCCCACTGGTGATAACCAGGCAAACAGGGTCTGGAGTGGACCTCCAGCAAACTCCAACAGACCTGCAGCAGAAGGACCTGACTGTTAGAAGGAAAACTAACAAACGGAAAGGAATAGCATCAACATGAACAAAAAGGACAACTACACCAAAACCCCATCTGTAGGTCACCAATATGAAAGACCAAAGGTAGATAAAACCACAAAGATGGGGAGAAACCAGAGCAGAAAAGCTGAAAATTCTAAAAATCAGAGCACCTCTTCTCCTCCAAAGGATCACAGTTCCTCACCAGCAACGGAGCAAAGCTGGATGGAGAATGACTTTGATGAGTTGACAGAAGTAGGCTTCAGAAGGTCGGTAATAACAAACTTCTCTGAACAAAAGGAACATTTCGAACCCATCACAAGGAAGCTAAAAACCTTGAAAAAAGGTTAGATAAATGGCTAACTAGAATACACAGTGTAGAGAAGACCTTAAATGACCTGATGGAGCTGAAAACCATGGCATGAGAACTTTGTGACTCATGCACATGCTTCAATAGCCTATTCGATCAAGTGGAAGAAAGGGTATCAGTGATTGAAGATCAAATTAATGAGATAAAGTGAGAAGACAAGGTTAGAGAAAAAAGAGTGAAAAGAAATGAACAAAGCCTCAAAGAAATATGGGACTATGTGAAAAGACCAAATCTACATTTTGATTGGTGTACCTCAAAGTGACAGGGAGAATGGAACCAAGTTGGGAAACACTTTTCAGGATATTATCCAGGAGAACTTCCCCAACCTAGAAAGACAGGCCAATATTCAACTTCAGGAAATACAGAGAACATCACAAAGTTACTCCTCAAGAAGAGCAACAGCAAGACACATAATTGTCAGATTCACCAAGGCTGAAATAAAGGAAAAAAAAGATAAGGGTAGCTAGAGAGAAAGGTTGAGTTACCCACAAAGGGAAGTCCATCAGACTAACAGCAGATCTCTCAGCAGAAACCCTACAAGCCAGAAGAGAGTGGGGGCCAATATTCAACATTCTTAAAGAAAAAAATTTTCAACCCAGAATTTCATATCCAGCCAAACTAAGTTTCATAAGTGAAGGAGAACTAAAATCCTTTACAGGCAAGCAAATGCCAAGAGATTTTGCCACCACCAGGTCTGCCATACAAGAGCTCCTGAAGGAAGCACTAAACATGGAAAGAAACAACCGGCACCAGCCACTGCAATAACATGCCAAATAGTAAAGACCATCAATGCTAGGAAGAAACTGCATCAATTAATGGGCAAAATCACCAGCTAACATCATAATGACAGGATCAAATTCATACAGAACAATATTAACTTTAAATGTAAATAGGCTAAATGCCCCAATTCAGACACAGAATGGCAAATTGGATAAAGAGTCAAGACCCATCAGTCTGCTGTATTCAGGAGACCCATCTCACATGCAAAGACATACATAGGCTCAAAGTAAAGGGATGGAGGAAGATCTACCAAGCAAATGGAAAGCAAAAGCAAGTGGGGGTTGCAAACCTAGTCTCTGACAAAACAGCCTTTCAACCAACAAAGATCAAAAGAGACAAAGAAAGTCATTACATAATGGTAAAGAAATCAATTCAACAAGAAGAGTTTACTATCCTAAATATATATGCACCCAATAAAGGAGCACCCAGATTCATAAAGCAAGTCCTTAGATACCTACAAAGAGACTCACACTCCCACACAATAATAATGGGGGACTTTAACACCCTAGTGGCAATATTAGATAGATCAATGAGACAGAAGGTTAACAAGGATATCCAGGACTTGAATTCAGCTCTACACCAAGCAGACCTAATAGACATCAAAGGACTCTCCATCCCAAATCAACAAAATATACACTTTTCTTAGCACCACATCACACTTATTACAAAATTGAGCACATAATTGGAAGTAAAGCACTCCTCAGCAAATGTAAAAGAACAGAAATCACAGGAAATTGTTTCTCATACCACAGTGAAATCAAATTAGAACTCTGGATTAAGAAACTCACTCAAAACCGCACAATCACATGGAAACTGAGCAACTTGCTCCTGAATGACTACTGGGTAAATAACGAAATGAAGGCAGAAATAAAGATGTTTTTTGAAACCAGTGAGAAAAAAGACACAACATACCAGAATCTCTGGGGCAAATTTAAAGCAGTGTGTAGAAGGAAATTTATATTACTAAATGCCCACAAGAGAAAGTAGGAAAAGACATAAAATTGACACCCAACATCACAATTAAAAGAACTAGAGAAGCAAGAGCAAACAAATTCAAAAGTTAGCAGAAGGCAAGAAATAACTAAGATCAGAGCAGAATGGGCAGAGATAGAGACACACACACACAAAAAAAAAACCTTCAAAAAATCAATGAATCCAGGAGCTGGTTTTTTGAAAAGATCAACAAAATTGACAGACTACTTGCAAGATTAATAAAGAAGAAAAGAGAGAAAAATAAAATAGATGCAATAAAAAATGATAAAGGGGATATCACAACCGACCCCACAGAAATACAAATAACCATCAGAGAATGCTATAGACACCTCTATGCAAATAAACTAGAAAATCTAAGAAATGGATAAATTCCTGGACACATACACTCTCGCAAGACTAAACCAGGAAGAAGTTGAACCTCTGAATAGACCAAAACAGGCTCTGAAATTGAGGCAATAATTAATAGCCTACCAACCAAAAGAAGTCCAGGAGGAGACAGATTCACAGCCAAATTCTACCAGAGGTACAAAGAGGAGCCAATACCATTCCTTCCGAAACTATTCAAATCAATAGAAAATGAGGGAATCCTTCCTAACTCATTTTATGGGGCCAACATCATCCTGATACCAAAGCTGGCAGAGACACAACTAAAAAAGAGAATTTTAGACCAACATCCCTGATTAACATAGATGTGAAAATCCTCAATAAAATACTGGCAAACCGAATCCAGCAGCACATCAAAAAGCTTATCCACCATGATCAGGACAGCTTCATCCTGGGGATGCAAGGCTGCTTCATAATGCACAAATCAATAAGCATAATCAGTCACATAAAGAGAACCAATGACAAAAACCACATGATTATTTCAATAGATGCAGAAAAGGCCCTCGACAAAATTCAACAGCCCTTCATGCTAAAAACTCTTAATAAACTAGGTATTGATGGAATGTGTCTCAAAATAATAAGAGCTATTTATGACAAACCCACAGCCAATATCATACTGAATGGGCAAAAACTGGAAGCATTCCCTTTGAAAACTGGCACAAGACAGGGATGCCCTCTCCCACCACTCCTATTCAACATACTGTTGGAAGTTCTGGCAAGGGAAATCAGGCAAGAGAAAGAAATAAAGGATATTCAATTAGGAAAAGAGGAAGTCAAATGGTCCCTGTTTGCAGATGACATGACTGTATATTTAGAAAACCCCACTGTCTCAGCCCAAAATCTCCTTAGGCTGATAAGCAACTTCAGCAAAGTCTCAGGGTACAAAATCAATGTGCAAAAATCACAAGCATTCTATACACCAATAACAGACAAACAGAGAGCCAAATCATGAGTGAACTCCCATTCACAATTGCTTCAAAGAGAATGAAATACCTAGGAATACAACTTACAAGGGATGTGAGGGACCTCTTCAAGGAGAACTACAAACCATTGCTCAATGAAATAGGAGAGGACACAAACAAATGGAAGAACATTCCATGTTCATGGATAGGAGGAATTAATATTGTGAAAATGGCCATAGTGCCCAAGGTAATTTATAGATTCAATGCCATCCCCATCAAGCTACAAATGACTTTCTTCACAGAATTGGAAAAAACTACATTAAAGTTCATGTGGAACAAAAAAAGAGCCCACATTTCCAAGAAAATCTTAACACAAGAAGAACAAAGCTGTAGGTATCACGTTACCTGACTTCAAACTATACTAAATAATTAAATGGGGAAAGGATTCCCTATTTAATTAATGGTGCTGGGAAAACTGGCTCGCCATATGTAGAAAGCTGAAACTGGATCCCTTCCTTACATGTTATACAAAAGTTAATTCAAGACAGATTAAAGACTTAAATGTTAGACATAAAACCATAAAAACCCTAGAAGAAAATCTAGGCAATATCATTCAGGACATAGGCATGTGCAAGGACTTCATGACTAAAACACCAAAAGCAATGGCAACAAAAGCCAAAATAGACAAATGGGATCTAATTAAACTAAAGAGCTTCTGCACAGCAACAGAAACTACCGTCATAGTGAACATGCAACCTACAGAATGTGAGAAAATTTTTGCAATCTACCCATCTGATGAAGGTCTGATATCCAGAATCTACAAAGAAGTTTATCAAATATGGAAGAAGAAAACAATCCCATCAAAAAGTGGGCAAAGGATATGAACAGACACTTCTCAAAAGAAGACATTTATGCAGCCAACAGACACAAGAAAAAATGCTCATCACTCGCCATCAGAGAAATGCAAATCAAAACCACAGTGAGATGCCATCACACCAGTTAGAATGACAATAATTAAAGTCAGGAAACAACAGATGCTGTAGAGGATGTGAAGAAACAGATACACCTTTACACTGTTGGTGGGAGTGTAAATTAGTTCCACCATTGTGGAAGACAGTGTGGTGATCCCTCAAGGATCTAGAACTAGAAATACCATTTGACCCAGCAATCCTATTACTGGGTATATACGCAAAGGATTATAAATCATGTTAGTATAAAGACACATGCACACGTATGTTTATTGCAGCACTATTCACAATAGCAAAGACTTGGAACCAACCCAAATGTCCATCAATGATAGACTGGATTAAGAAAACGTGACATGTATACACCATGGAATACTATGCAGCCATGAAAAAGGATGAGTTCATGTCCTTTGCAGGGACATGGATGAAGCTGGAAACCATCATTCTTAGCAAACTATCACAAGCACAGAAAACCAAACACCATTTATTCTCACTCATAGGTGGGAATTGACCAATGAGATCACTTGGACACAGGGCGGGGAACATCATGCACAGGGCCCTGTCAGGGGTGGGGGGGTGGGGGAGAGATAGCATCAGGAGAAATACCTAATGTAAAACAACGAGTTGGTGCACGCAACAAACCAACATGGCACATATATACCAATGTATCAAACCTGCACATTGTGCACATGTACTGTAGAAGTTACTGTATAATAAAAAAAATTAAAAAAGAAAATTTATATATACCTTCACACATCTTTAACACCAAATGTTACTCATTATTAATTAAAATTTAATTTTTTTATGTTTGTTGTTTATTTTTTATTTTCGTGGGTATATAGTATGTGCATATATTTATGGGTTACATAATATATTTTGATACAGAGATGCAATGCACAATAATCATGTCATGTAAATGGGGTATCCATCACCTCAAGTATTTATCCTTTGGTTACAAGCTATCCAATTTTACTCTTTCAGTTATTGAAAAAGGTATAATTAAATTATTTTTGACCATAGTCACACTGTTGTGCTAGCAAATACTAGGTCTTATTCATTCTTTATGTTATTTGAACCCATTAACCATCCCAACTTCTCCCTGTCTAGCCACTACCCTTCTCAGCATCTGGTAACCATCATTCTAGTTTTTATCTTCATGAGTTCAATTGTTTTAATTTTTAACACACACAAATAAGTGAGAATGTGTGATGTTTGTCCTTCTGCACCTGAATTATTTTATTTAATGTAATGATGTACAGTGCCATCGATGTTGTTGCAAAGGAAAGGATCTCATTCTTTTTTATGACTGAATAGTAGTCAGTTGTGTATATGTACCACAATTTCTTCATTCATTTGTTGACGGACACTTAGGTTGCTTCCAAATCTTGGCTATTGTGAATAGGGCTGCAATAAACATGGGAGTACAGATATCTCTTTGATATACTGATTTCCTTTCTTTTTGGGTATATACCTAGGAGTGGGATTGCTGTATCATATGGTAGTTCTATTTTTAGTTTTTTTGAGGAACTTCCAAACTGTTCTTTATAGTGTTTGTACTAACTTACATTACTACCAACAGTGTATATGGGTTCCCATTTCTCCATATCCTTGCCAGCATCTGTTATTGCCTGTCTTTGGATAAAAGCCATTTTAACTGGGGTGAGATGATATCTCATCATAGTTTTGATACACATTTCTCTGATGACCAATGATGTTGAGCGCCTTTTCATATATCTGTTTATCATTTGTGCATCTTCTTTTGAGAAATCTCTATTCAAATCTTCTGTCTATTTCTGAATTGGATTACTAGGCATTTTCCTGTAGAGCTGTTTGAGCTCCCTATATATTCTGGTTATAAATCTCTTGTCAGATGGTGACATGGTTTGGTTCTTTGTCCCCACCCAAATCTCATGTGAAATCATAATTCCCAATGTTGGAGGTGGGGCTGGTGGCAGGTGATTGGGTCATGGGGTGATTTCTCATGGTTTAACATCATTCCCATTGGAGCTGTTGTCATGGCAATGAATTCTTGTGAGATCTGGTTGTTTAAAAGTGTGTGGCACCCACCCCCCACACCTTCCTTGGTCCTGCTCCTGCCACGTAAGACATCTGTTTCTGATTTGTCTTCCGCCATGAGTTAAAGCCCCCTGAGGCCTTCCCAGAAGTGGATGCTGCTATGCTTCCCATACGCCTGCCTGTGTATATGTACTACAATTTCTCTATCCACTCATAAGCCAATTAAACCTCTTTGTTTTATAAATTACCCAGTCTCAGGTATTCTTTATAGCAGTGCGTGAACTGGCTAATATGACAAACTGGTATCAAGAAGTGTGGTATTGGCCGGGCGCGGTGGCTCAAGCCTGTAATCCCAGCACTTTGGGAGGCCGAGACGGGCGGATCACGAGGTCAGGAGATCGAGACCATCCTGGCTAACACGGTGAAACCCCGTCTCTACTAAAAAATACAAAAAGCTAGCCAGGCGAGGTGGCTGGTGCCTGTAGTCCCAGCTACTTGGGAGGCTGAGGCAGGAGAATGGCGTAAACCCAGGAGGCGGAGCTTGCAGTGAGCTGAGATCCGGCCACTGCACTCCAGCCTGGGCGACAGAGCGAGACTCCGTCTCAAAAAAAAAAAAAAAAAAAAAAAGAAGTGTGGTGTTGTTATAAAGATACCTGAAATTGTAGAAGTGGAACTGGGTAATGGGAACTGGGTAATGGGCAGAGGCTGGAAGAGTGTGGAAGACTCAGAAGAAGACAGGAAGAGTGTGGAAGGCTCAGAAGAAGAGGGAAAATATGTAACTTCCTAGAGATTGGTTGAATGGTTATGACCAAAATGCTGATAGTGATATGGAGAGTGAAGGCCAGTCTCAGGAGGTCTCAGATGAAGATAATAAACGTATTCGTCACTTTTGTTATGAGATGATTTAGGGTATCTGATAGAAGAAATTTCTCAGCAGCAAAGAAATGAACTGAAACCGGAATTTATATTTAAAAGGGAAGCAAAGCATAAATGTTTGGAAAATTTGCAGCCTGGTCATGTGGTAGAAAAGAAAAGGTCATTTTCAGAGGAGGAATTCAAGCTGACTGCAGAAATTTGCATAACTTAGAGAAAAGCAAGTGCTGACAGCCAAGATTGGCAGCCCCTTCCATCACAGGCCTGGAGGCCTAGGAAGGAAGAATCATTTCCTGAGCCAGGCCCAGGGTCTTGCCACCCTGTGCAGCCTCGGGAGACTGCTTTCTGTATCCCAGCTGCTCCAACCCCAGCTATGGCTAAAACGGGCCCAGAAGCAGCTTGGGCCACTGCCTCAGAGTGTGAAAGCCATAAGCCATGGTGGCTTCCATGTTGTGTTAAGCCTGCGGGTGTGCAGAGTACAAGAGTTGAGGTTTGGGAGCCTACACCTAGATTCCAGAGAACGTATGGAAAAGCCTGGATGCCCAGGCTGAAGCCTGCTGCAAGGGTGGAGCCCTCATAGGGAACCTCTACTAGGGCAGCATGGAGGGGGAATGTGGGGTTGGAGCAGTGTTGCACCAGTGTGCCCTGGATGTGAGACATTGGGGTCAAAGAAAATTATTTTGGAGATTTAAGATTTAATAAATTTCTTTCTGGATTTCAGACCTGTGTGGAGCCTGTAGTCCCTTATTTTGAATGATTTATCCCTTTTGAAACAGGAGTGCTCATTAAATGCCTATATCCCCATTGTATCTTGGACGTAACTAACTTGTTTTTGATTTTACAGGCTCTTAGGTGGAAAGGACTTGCCTTGTTTCAGATGAGACTTCGAAATTTGGACTTTTGAGTTAATGCTGAAATGATTTAAGACTTTGGGGGCCTGTTGGGAAGGCATGATTGTATTTTGCAATTTGAGAAAGAAATGAGTTTTGGGAGGGGCCGGGGTGGAATGATACGGTTTGGACCTTTGTCTTCACCCAAGTCTCATGTTCAATTGTAATCCCCAATGTCGGAGAAGGGGCCTGGTGGGAGATGACTGGATTATGGGGGCAGTTTATCATGGTTTGATACAATCCCTCCTGGAGCTGTCATCACAATAGTAGTTATTGTGAAAACTTGTTGTTTAAAAGTGTATGGTACCTTCTGCCCCCTTGCTCCTGCTCTGGCCAGGTAAGACATGCTTGTTTCCCTTTTGCCTTTCTCAATAATTGAAAGTTTCCTGAGACCTTCCCAGAAACTGAGCAGATGCCAGCATCATGCTTCCTGTATGGCCTCCAGAACTGTGAGCCAAATAAACCTCTTTTAAAACAAATTACCCAGTCTCATGTAATTCTTTATAGCAGTGTGAGAGCTGAGTAATGCAGGTGGGTAGTTTGCAAATATTTTCTCCCACTGGGTGGGTTGTCTCTTCATTTCATTGATTTTTCTATTTTGTTTTGTTTTTGTTTTTTGCTATGCAGAAGCTTTTTAACTTAATTTGATATCATCTGTCAACTTTTGCTATGGTTTCCTATGCTTCTGGGTTATTACTCAAAGGGATTTTTGCCTAGTCTAATGTCCTGGAGAGTTTCCCCAATGTTTTCTTTCAGTAGTTTCTTAGTTTGATATCTTAGGTTGAAGTCCTTAATCCATTTTGAGTTGATTTTTCTATATGGCAAGAAAGAGGGATCTAGTTCCATTCTTCTGAAAATGAGTATCCAGTTTTCTCAGCACCATTTATTGAAGTGACTTTCTTTTCACCAATGTATGTTTTTGGTGCCTTTGCTGAAAACAAGTTCATTTTAGGTGTGTGAATTTGTTTCTGGTTTCTCTATTCTGCTCCATTGGTCTGTGTGCCTGTTTTTATGGTGTTACCATGCTGTTTTAGTTACTATACCTTTGTAATATAATTTGAAGTCACGTATGTGATTCCTCCAGTTCTACTCTTTTTCTTAGAAAAGCTTTGGCTATTCTGGGTTTATTGTGGTTCCATATAAATTTTTATATTTTTTTTTCTGTTAAGAATGTCATTGTTATATTGACAGATATTACATTGAATTTGTAGATTGCTTTGGGTACCATGAACATTTTAACAGTATTAATTCTTTCATGATTGTGGAATACCTTTCCAATTTTTTTCTTTTCTTCAATTTCTTACATCAATGTTTTATAGTTTTTATTGTGGAGATCATTCATTTCTTTAAGTTAATGCCCAGTTATTTTATTTTATTTGTAACTACTGTGAATGGGGTTACTTTCTTGATTTATTTTTCAGATTGTCCACTGTTGGCACATGGAAATGCTAGTAGTTATTATATGTTGATTTTTAAATTCCTTTCCTAATTTATTTATTGATCGACTGGTCATTCAGGAGCATATTGTTTAATTTCCATGTGTGTTTACAGTTTCCTAAGTTTCTCTTGTCATTGATTTGTAGTTTTATTCCATTGTGGTTAGAGAAGATGTTTGATATTATTTCAATTTTATTTTTTTTATTTTTTAAAGACTTATTTTGTTACTGTACATATGGTCTATCCTTGAGAATGATCCATGTGCTGAGAAGAATGTGTATTCTGCAGGGACTGGATAAAATGTTCTGTAAATTTCTGTTAATTCACTTTGGTCTATAGGGTAGATTATTTCTAATGTTGCTTTGTTGATTTTCTTTCTGGAAGAACTGTCCAATGCTGAAAGTGGGTGTTTGATGTCTCCAGCTATTATTGTATTGGGGCCTCTCTCTCCTTTTAGCTCTAATAATATTTGTTTTATATATCTGGGTGTTCCAGTGTTGGGTGCATTTACATTTAAAGTTGTCATATTTTCTGACTGTATTGACACTTTCATGATTATATAGTGTCTTTCTTTGTTACTTCTTATGGAATTTTTTCTTGAAATTTATTTTGTCTGATGTTAGTGTAGCTACTCCTGCTCTTTTATTGTTTCCATTGGTATGGAATATATTTTTATATCTTTTTATTTTTGATCCATGTGCACCTTTGCAGGGGAAGTGTGTTTCTTGCAGGCAACAGATAATTGGGTAATTTTTTAATCCATTCAACCAGTCTATGTGTTTTCACTGGAGCATTTAGTTCATTTCTGGTCAGTGTTATTGTTGATTGTAAGGATTTGCTCTTGCTTTTTTATTATTTGTTTTCTGGTTGATTTGTATTTCCTCTTTCTTCTTTCCTTCCTTTCTGTCATTTTTATTAAAGGTGATTTTCTTTGGTTGTATGATTTAATTTCTTGCTTTTTTTGTGTATCTATTGTACGCTTTTTGATTTGAGGTTACCATGAAGCTTACAACCTTACAAGAGGTTACTATCTTATAACCCATTATTTTTAGCTGAAACTTTACACTGTTTGAATAAAAAACCTAACAAGCAAGCAAAAAGAAAATTATTGAAAACCATACATATTAACTTTATTCCTCATTTTAACTTTTTGTTGTTTTTACTTATATCTTATTGTACTATGTCTTGAAAAGTTGTAATTATTGTTTATTTTTCCTTCTTTTTTTTTTTTTTTTTTTTTTGAGACAGAGTCTCACTCTCTCACCCAGGCTGGAATGCCATGGCAAAATCATGGCTCACTGCAATCTCTGCCTCCTGGGCTCAAGCAATCCTCCCACCTCAGCATCCTGAGTAGCTGGGAGTATAGGCATGTGCCACTGTGCACAGCTAATTATTATTATTATTATTATTATTATTGTACAGATGGGGTTTCACTACACTTTCCAGGTTGGTCTCGAACTCCTAAGCTCAAAAGATCTACCAGCCTTGGCCTCCCAAATTGCTAGGATTACAGGCATGAGCCACTGTGCCCAGCCAAAATGTTGTAATTATTGTTTTTGATTGGTTCATCATTTAGCCTTTCTACTTAAGAGTAGTTTACACACCCCAGTCACAGTGCTACAATTATTTTTGTTTGTTTTTCTGTGTACTTACTATTACCAGTTTACTTTGTATTTCAGATGATTTCTCATGGCTTATTAATGCTCTTTTATTTCTGACTTAAGTCCTCCTTTTAGCAATTCTTGTAGGATAGGTCTGGTGTTAATGAAATCTCTCAGCTTTTACTTGCCTGAGAAAGTCTTTATTTCTCTTTTATGTTCAAGGATATTTTTGCTGAATATACTATTCTAGAGTAAAAGTTTTCTTATTCCAGCACTTTAAATATAGCATGCCACAGTTGGCTGGACTGTAAACGTTCCACTAAAAAGTCTGTTGCCTGAGAGCCTCTCTCTCTCTACCTATTCTTGAAGGCCAATAAGTGTGTTAAGATTTTTCCCTTGGATGCTATTTTCTAGATCTTGTAGGTGTACTTCATTGTTTTTTATTTTGTCTCCTCTGCCTGTGTGTTTTCAAATAGACTGTATTTTCAAATAGCTCCACCTATTTGTCTCTACCTACCCCCAACCCCTGGAATCCAGTGATGTTTTTACTCTATCCATAGTTTTGCCTTTTCCATAATGTCCCACAGTTGAAATCATACAGTATGTAGCCTTTTCAGACTAGCTTATTTCACTTAATAGTATGGATTTAAGTTTCCTCTATGTATTTCCATGGCTTAATATATCATTTCTTTTCAGTACCTAATAATATTTCATTTTTAGATGTACCACAGTTAATCTGTTCATTCATGTACTGAAGGACATCTTATTTGCTCCCAAGTGTAGGCAATTGTGAATGAAGTTGCTATAAACATCCGTGTGCTGGTTTCTGTAGACATAAGTTTTTAACTCCTTGGAGAAACACCAAGCAGCATGATTGCTGGGTAATATGGTATGAGTATGCTTCATTTTGTAAGAAACCACCAAACTGAGTTCCAAAGTGACTGTGCCACTTTGTATTTCCACCAGCAATGAATGATGTTCCTGTTGCTCTACATTCTCACCAGCATTTGCTGTTGTCAGTGTTCTGGATTTTGGTTATTGTAATAGTTGTGTAGTGATATCTCATTGTTGTTTCCATTTGCATTTCCCTCATGACATATGAAGTTGAGCATCTTTTCAAAAGTATATTTTCCAGCTGTATAATTTCTTTAATGAGGTAGGTGTTGGTTAATATCTTTGGCCCATTTTTAGTTGGTTGTTTGCATTCTTACTGTTGAGTTTTAAGTATTTGTTTATTTACTTATTGTTGAGTGTTAAGTATTTGTATATTTTGTTATTTGCATATTTAGTAAAACTGATCCTTATCGGATATGTCTTTTGTAAACATTTTCTCCCAGTCTATGGCTTCTCTTTTTATTCTCTTGATCTGCAGAGCTGAACTTTTAAATTTTATTTGGTAACAGATTTATTAAAATATAATTCATATATGATACAATTTACTCCTTTAAAGTGTACAATCTAATAGTTTTTATCTGCACTATACTCAGTTATGTAATCATCACCACAATCAATTTTAGGACATTCTCACCACCCCATAAAGAAACCCCATACCCTTTAGTTCTCACCTCTCAACCCCTCTATTCTCCCCAATCCCTCACCACCAGCCCCTAGCAGCTACCAATCTACTTTCTATCTAAGCAAATTTGCATATTCTGTGTAAGAAATTTGTTAATTTTAATGATGTTAAGGTTATTGATTATTTCTTTTATGGATTGTGGCTTTGGTGTTGTATCTAAAATGTCATTGTTAAACTCTGGGTCACCTAGATTTTCTCCTATGGTATCTTCTAGGAGTTTTATAGTTTTGCGTTTTAAATTTAGGTCAGTGATCCATTTTGAGTTAATTATTGCAATGGGTGTAAAATCTCACTTCTAGACTCATTTTATTTTACATGCAGATATCCAGTTATTCCAGCACCATTTGTTAAAAGAACTATCTCATTAGCTCAATTGCCTTCATTATTAAAGGTAATTTGACTATGTTAATGTAGGTCTATTTATAGGCTCTCTAGTCTGTTCCCTTGGTCTATTTGTCTGTTCTTTCACCAATACCACACTGTCTTGATTACTGTAGCTTTATAGTAAGCCTTGAAATTGGGTAGTGTCAGTCCTCCAACTCTGTTCTTTTCCTTCAATATTGTTTTATGTTATTTTAAATGGTATATTTAAACATTTTTATTTCCCATGTCTATCGCTAATATTTTCAAATACCATTCTATTTATATATTGATTTTGCAGGCAGTTATCTTGCTCAAACCATTTATTATTTAAATTAGTTTATTAGGGTTTTTTTTTGTATTTTCTATATACACGTATATTATTTACAATTGGCTATATTTAAATTTATTCCCTTCCAATAATTATAACTTTATTTTATTTTTCTTCTTTTATCAGATTGCCTAAAATATCTAGCACTATGTTGAGTAGAAGAGGTAATAGCAGTTATTCATGTTTCATTCCCATTGTCACAGGAAGAAGTTTAGCATTTCACCGCCAAGTACAGTATTTGCTTTAGCTTTTTATATACATGTTTTAACAGATTAAAGAGGCTCCTTTTTATTTCTAGTTTGCTAATTTTTTAATAATGAAAGGAAGTTGAATTTATCACATTACATTTTTTCATCTATTGAGATGATCATGTGATTTTTCTTCTTTCTTAAGTTAATGAGGCATATTACATTGATTGCTTTTCAAATGTTGAACCAACCATGAATTTTTAGTGTTGGGAAAGGCAGTCTTGTGCATGCAGTCTTTTGACCCCCACTTGGCCATTTAAAATAGGTGTTGGGACTAAAACATTTCCTTAGCAAGAGACAAGCAGCCTACAAACCCTGTTCCAGGCTGGAAATATTTTTCTGTTTCAGACTTACTAAGTGTTCTTTTGTTTTACTATGTGTATGCATCAATGGCTCTCAGGCATGTCCTAGCTTTCTGTCTTTCAGACTGGGTTGGGTTGGGAGTGGATAAGGGTCCTTCTTCTAAGGCACAAGAAGGGTATGCTTATCCAATTGCTTTGTGTTTGTTGCTAGGGGGTACTGGCTGGCCATGGGGGGTACCAACACACACCATTGATGCTGATTTTGCTCTGTCTTTTTTCTATGTAAGTAAAGTGTTGTTTTATCCAGGGCTTGAATACATTATGTTCTTTGTGACTCTGATAAAGCAATGCAATGGGCATATGCTATTAGAGTCAATTCCAGGGATTAGTAAGTGATGCCCAATGTTCTGCTTAACAGTTAGAATAATCCAAATTGGCCATAAAGTACTATCCTTTTTATATGCTACTGGATTTGGTTTAATACTACTTAGTTTAGCAACTTTGTTTCTGTTTTTCAAGAGATGAGCTAGGCCTGTGAATTTCTTTTATAGAAATGTACTCATCAAGCTTTGGAATGAACAATAAGCTGCCCTTGAAATGATTGAGAAATATCTTTTTTAATCTATTATATTGAAGAATATGGGTAAAATTGGCATTATTTATTCCTTAAATGTTTGGTAAATTTTGCCAATGAAACAACCTGGGCCTATAGTTTACTTTGTGGGAAGGTTTTTAATTATATATACAATTTTAAAATTTTCTTATGATTTTTAGTTCTGCACATATTTTAAACTCACAAGACACTTATTATTATTGTTTTACACATTGCTCATTCAGATTTACTCAGATATTTGACATTTCTGTCGTTCTTCACTTCTTGCTGCGTCTCTTGGCTATAATCTCTTTTATTTTACCTGAAATACATCCTTTAGCATTTCAATTAGTGTGAAACTTCTGGTGAATAATTCTCTTTTGTTTATCTGAAAGTGTCTTTATTTCACACTAGTTTGTAAGGGATATTTTTGTTGGCTTTAGATTTCTATGCTGACAGTTATTATTTTAGCACAGTTATATTCTATGCTGACAGTTATATTCTTTTAGAACATTGAAGCCATGTTTCCATTGTCTTCTGCCTCTCATTTGTTCTGACATACAGTCAGCAATAATTTTTTTTTGCTGCTCCTTTTACGGTAATATGTCTTTTTAATTTTTGTGTGCTTTTCTCGTCTTTAGTTTTCAGTCACATCCATTTTTTTAGATAAGATTATTTTCAATTGAGTGCTAGACCTTGTGATGAAAATGTGGTACTAATAATGAAGCTCCAGATGATGCTATCTTTTTTCAAAGACATATAACTGTTGCTTTTTGAGCCTATCCAAGTCACCTTAAAGGTTCCTTTGGAGTCCATTCAATTGTTTGTTTTTTTCTTGTTCCTGGATTATAGCTGTTTGGAGAAGTGATGGTATGTGACTTCCGAGATAAGGTCATAAAAGATGATCTAGTTTCTGCCTTGTTCATTGGACTGTAAGCTGCAGTATGAGAACATCAACTCTCCGAAGCTGCCATACCATGAGAAAGTCATGTGGTGAGGCCATATGCAGGCACTCTAGTCAGCATTTACAACTGAGCTTAATGTTTGAATCATCTCAACACAGGCACCAGACACACAAATAAAGAAACCTCCAAATGATTTTAGCCTGCAGCCATCAAGTGACTCCCAGCCTTCAAGGCTTTCCAGCTGAGGTCCTAATTACAGTAGAGAAGAGACAAATAGTCACCTCTGTGCCCTGATTGAATTCTTGACCTGAAGAATCTGTGAGTATAATAAAATGGTTGCTTCATGCCACTAAGTCTTGGAGTTGTTACACAACAATGATGAAAGGAATGAGTGTTTTGGAGGTGTCAAAGGAAATAATGAAATGAAAACGAATAAAAAGTATAAGATTGGAGGGAAAAAACAGAGCTGCAATTTTTTATGGTTGATATAATTGTGTAAATAGAAAATGTAAAAGAATATGCAGATTATACTATTAATATTCACACATGAGTTTAGAAAATTGCTTGATACAAGGTCAACATACTATAATCAATTGTATTTCTATATAGCAGTTATAAACATTCTACCTTTTTAAAAGGAGATATAAAGGGCAATGAATAGTCAGGACACTTCATGAAGAAGACCAAAGTAGAAGAACTTGCCATGTTACATTTCAAGATATTTAAATTTCTAGTAATTAATATAGTGTAGTAATGGCACAAAGGTAGACAAATAGACAAATGAAACAGCATACAGACACCAGAAACAGACTCATGAATGTATAATCATTAGATCTTTGACAAAGGTAGTATTGCAAAACAGT
Organism: Rhinopithecus roxellana; assembly: GCF_007565055.1. Lineage (NCBI taxonomy): Eukaryota > Metazoa > Chordata > Mammalia > Primates > Cercopithecidae > Rhinopithecus > Rhinopithecus roxellana. Next base: position 45,282,520 of record NC_044555.1, read on the forward strand.
GGGAAAAGGGTGTAGTTTCAATTATTGGTGCTAGAATAATTGGATATCTATTTGAAAAAAAAATTAAACTTGACATATATCTCAAACCTTACACACAAATCAATTCCAGGTGGATTGTAGATCTAAATGGAAAAAACACCACACTAAAGCTTTTGTAAATAAATGTAAGATAACATCTTCATGTTCTCAGGGTCTGGATTTCTTAAAAAACTCACAGAAAAGCATTAACCATAAAGAATAATATTTTACATATGACTAATTAAAAATGTTAAAAAAAGGCTAGCCTAAGGATAAAAGTTACTTGCAACACATAAGGGACAAAAGGCTGTTATTAGGAATAGAGACAAAGACAAAAAAAAAAAAAAAATAGAAAAATGGAAACAGTTCCTAAAAATATCCACAAAAAAATATATCAATGGCAACAAATATATGAAAAGATGCACAACTTCTTAGTAATCAGGGAAATGTAAATGAAAACCACAATGAAATACTATTCCTCGGAAAATAAAAGGGCTAAAAGAGAAACACAGTGTCCAGAATGAGGACCCTACGCTAATTTATATAATGCTAGTCATACCATACTTGAATTATGACATTCAATTCTGGGACGACCTTTTGTAGAAAAGAGAAACTGACAAACTGAAACATATTTAGAGACATCTCTAGAGATCACAACATATGAAAAATGGTTAGAGAAACAGGAAATATTAAGTTGGAGAAGAGAAGGCTTCATATTACAAGGATAAAGATGAGTTTATGATGGGTAATTATTAGAATCAAAGAAATATGAAAGGAAACAGATCTCAGTTAAATCTCAGAAAATAATTTGCTAATGTTTTAAGCTGACTAAAAGCAGAATGGAAATGCCTCTGGAATTTTCAGCTCACTGTAACTGGAGGTGCTCATAAGTAATTTCTGGACAACCACTCTATGGAGTTATTACTGGTAGGATGTGGGGGGAAGATAGAGAGCATATTAGGGTTTTCTAGAGGGACAGAACTAATAGGATAGGTGTATATATAAAGGGGAATTTATTAAGAAGTATTGACTCACACGATCACAAGGTGAAGTCCCACATTAGGCCATCTGCAAACTGAGGAGCAAGAAAGCCAGTCCAAGTCCCAAAACCTCAAAAATAGGGAAGCTGACAGTGCAGCCTTCAGTCTGTGGTTGAAGATCCAAGAGTCCCAAAGCTGAAGAATTTGGATTCCGATGTTCACGGGCAGGAAGCATCTAGTAAGGGAGAAAGATGTGGGCTGGGAGTCTAAGCCAGTCTAGTCCTTCCACGTTTCTTTGCCTGCATTTATCCAGCAGTGCTGATAGCTGATTAGATGGTACCCACCCAGACTGAGTGTGGGTCAGCATCTCCCAGTCCACTGACTCACATGTTAATCTCCTTTAGCAACACCCTCACAGACACACCCAGGAACAATACTCTGCATCCTCAATCCAATCAAGTTGACACTCAATATTAACCATCACAGAGGGTTAGACTGACTTCTGAGGTTTTAAGGGGTTTAAAATTCCACCCTATCCTATCTTGTCTCTTTCTAATGATAACCAAATTTACTGGCTCCTCTTCTGGAGTCAGTGATACCTAACGGAAGGGTGGGGCAAAACCTTACTCAAACTATCAAAAGGTTTTGGAAATAGCTGTTGCTCTTGAGTACAGCCTTATTGTTCCTTGAGACCATTTACTGTTACTGCTCAGGAACAACGCATGAAATGACATTCTATCCCTCCGCTGGAATTCTGTAAAGAGCTAATAAAAGTTACATCTCTAAGTCTGGCTTTTCAAAGCCGTGCACATTTATTTTCTATAGGTGAGTGGCGCCCTCTAGTGACTCTAATTATGAACGTACCATCTGGGGTGAGATCAGACCTCTAAACACAGTACTTCCAGGACTCCCTCTGGTAAGGAGTAAAAGTTGCTTCCTGCTGATGCCCATCACTACATAGCAGGTGACTGAGACAGCCGAATAATTCTTAAGCATAACACTCTGTTACTTAACCTACCCTATCTCTTCTGCCGATACTCCCCTTCTGCTGGCACTTGAGGAGAACAACAGTATATCCTCCAATGTGTGGTAATTTTGTATGTGATTTACATATTTATGTGTTAATGTGTTGTGTGTTAATAGAGAAAAAATGTTATATTACTGATCTCCCATCTGCCAGAGCAGGCAGGAAGGTGGGCACCAGGGCATCATTGAGTGATGTTGGTGGTTCTTCCAAAAATCAAGGCTCTTTGAAGACCACCAAGACTCCAGGCATTCTTATTTTGGAAACACGAAGATTTGGTTATGCTTTGTGTCCCCATCCAAATTTCATCTTGAATTGTAATCCTCATAATCCCCACACCCCCACACGTCTAGGGAGAGACCAGGTGGGAGATGACTGGATCATGGGGGTGGTTTCCCCCATATTGGTCTAGTGATAGTGAAAGAGTTCTCATGAGATTTCATGTGGGTTTTTTTTTTTTTTTTTTTTTTTGAGTCTACCTCTGTCGCCAGGATGGAGTTCAGTAGCGCGCTCTCTGCTCACTGCAACCTCTGCCTCCCAGTTTCAAGCAATTCTCCCACCTCAGCTTTCTGGGTAGCTGGGATTACAGGCGGCCACCACCACGCCGGGCTAATTTTTGTACTGTTAGTAGAGACGGGGTTTCACCTTGTTGGCCAAGATGGTCTCGATCTCCCGACCTCATGATCTGCCCATCTCAGCCTCCCAAAGTGCTGGGATTACCGGCATGAGCCACCGTGCCCGGCTGATCTCATGGTTTTATAAGGAGCTCTTCTCCCCTTGCTCCTCCCTCTTCTCTCTCCTGCTGCCATGTGAGAAGGTCCAAGCTTGCTTCCTCTTTGCTTTCCACCATGATTGTAAGTTTCCTGAGGCCTCCCCAGCTATGCAGAACTGTGAGTCAATTAAACCTCTTTCCTTTATAAATTACCCAGTCTTTGGTATTTCTTTATGGCAGTGTGAAAACAGACTAATACACACCACTTCACAGTGTATCAAACATAAAAATGCAAACGTACCTATAATCCTACTTAAATACAAATATTAAACAAACATATTCTAAGATTTGTATAACTTTGTTTTAAAATTTAAAAATTGTCAGCCACAAACAATTCATTAATATATGCTTGACAGTGATTTCTCTGCAGAAACAGGAATTCTGCTTATGTGAGATAAAAATGTAAACTCCAAATTGTTTTCAAATGAAATGAAATTTTTACAAATAGTAAACTTAATATTCAATGATGTTGACATGATAATGTTTTTCAGATAGTTCATTAAACATTTCTACATTGTAATTTTGTAGTGTTTTGTAGGTAAATAATATTTCAAATTTTTCAAAAGTTTAAAAGTAGGCAAAATTTCTGCTTCTGGAAATGGCGGGGACTAGGTGATCTGGAACAACTCTCTTGATAAAGGGAATTTAAAATGTTGGAAGGTATTTTATAATACATGAAAAATATCAAAGACCTCAAGAGGAAAGTGAGGAATTATCAGGGCAAGAAAATAGGGTGAATTACAACTCCAAAGAGCTCAGTGATGATAAAGAGTGCTTCTGCTGAGGGGGCATTTGCTGATCAAGAAAATTCAGCCACTTTTGGTGTGGCGAATGAAAATTACTCACCTGGAGACTCTTAGTTTTGAGTGACGGGTGAGAGCATAGCAATGTCCACTTGAGAAGGGAAAGGGAGGTTGTACTATGATAGTATAAGACAAATTATGTTCATTTTGAAAAAAAAAAAAAAAAAAAAAAAAAAAAAACAGAAGAAAGAGTCTTCTGTTGAATAGGTCGAAAAGTGCAATAGGCCGGGCGCGGTGGCTCAAGCCTGTAATCCCAGCACTTTGGGAGGCCGAGACGGGCGGATCCCGAGGTCAGGAGATCGAGACCATCCTGGCTAACACTGTGAAACCCCGTCTCTACTAAAAAAATACAAAAAACTAGCCGGGCGAGGTGGCGGGCGCCTGTAGTCCCAGCTACTCGGAGGCTGAGGCAGGAGAATGGCGGGAACCCGGGAGGCGGAGCTTGCAGTGAGCTGAGATCCGGCCACTGCACTCCAGCCCGGGCGACAGAGCGAGACTCCGTCTCAAAAAAAAAAAAAAAAAAAAAAAAAAAGAAAAGTGCAATAACAGTAGCCTTGATGTTGGCAATGAGGAGGGTGACTAGATCATGCTGACTTACTTTTGCCTGATTATTTGTATAAAAATTTTGAGTTGTGTCTAGAAAAGGCAAGAGTTGGATAAGTGGAGAGGGCAGAAAAGGTTATGAGGATGTGGGGAGAAGGAGAAGAAAGAAACAGGAAGAGCAAAGGCATGAGAGTGACCATAAGCATGATGATTGCAGCGGGTAGCCAACAATGATTGCATACATAGGGGAGTTAGTTTGAGAGAGCAATAAGTAAGATTGTATGAAATAGTGTGGGCCTAGATTATGGTGAAAACTGTTTAGCAACATAATTTAAGTTTAGTTTGATGGTCAATGGAGAACTAATTTAAGTATTTCTGCCTACATTGTCTTCAGTGATATAAGAAAGTTGTGTTTTAGGATGAAAAAATGGCTAACTTTTTTTTTAGTACTTTCCTTCTTCCAGGCAGTGAGTGACTAAAACACCAGAAGCAATGGCAACAGAAGCCAAAATAGACAAATGAGATCTAATTAAACTAAAGAGCTTCTGCACAGCAAAAGAAACTATCATCAGAGTGAACAGGCAACCTACAGAATGGGAGAAAATAGGTAAGTAATAGGTAAGAAGGTGGCCTCTGGAGGCTAGCAGCATCCTGATATCAAAGCCTGGCAGAGACACAAGAACAACAAAAAGAAAATTTTAGGTCAATATCTCCAATGCTACTGGCAAACCTAATCCAGTGGCACATCAAAAAGCTTATCCATCATGATCAAGTTGGCTTCATCCCTGGGATGCAAGTCTGGTTCAATATATGCAAACCAATTAATGTAATCCATCCCATAAACATAACCAATGACAAAAACCACATGATTATCTCAATAGATGTAGAAAAGGCCTTTGACAAAATTTAACAGCCCCTCATGCTAAAAACTCTCAATAAACTAGGTATTGATGGAACATATCTCAAAATAATGAGAGCTATTTATGACAAACCCACAGCCAATATCATACTAAATGGGCAATAACTGGGAGCATTCCCTTGAAAACTGGCACAAGACAAGGATGCCCTCTCTCACCACTCCTATTCAACATACTGTTGGAAGTTCTGGCAAGGGAAATCGGGTAAGAGAAAGAAATAAAGGATATTCAATTAGGAAAAGAGGAAGTCAAATGGTCCCTGTTTGCAGATACATGATTGTTTACTTAGAAAACCCCGTTGTCTCAGCCCAAAATCTCTTTAAGCTGATAAGCAACTTTAGCAAAGTCTCAGGGTATAAAATCAATGTGTGAAAATCACAAGCATTTCTATACACCAATAACAGACAGAGAGCCAAATCATGAGTGAACTCCCATTCACAATTACTACAAAGAGAATAAAATACATAGGAATCCAACTTACAAGGGACATGAAGGGCCTCTTCAAGGAGAGCTACAAACCACTGCTCAATGAAATAAAAGAGGACACAAACAAATGGAAGAGCATTCCATGCTCATGGATAGGAAGAATGAATATTGTGAAAATGGCCATACTGTCCAAAGTAATTTATAGATTCAATGCTATCCCCATTAAGCTACCATTGACTTTCTTCACAGAATTGGAAAAAAAACACTTTAAAGTTATATGGAACCAAAAAAAGAGCCTGCATTGCCAAGACAATCCTAAGCCAAAAGAACAAAGCTGGAGGCATCACGCTACCTGACTTCAAGCTATACTACAAAGCTACAGTAACCAAAACAGCATGGTACTGGTACCAAAGCAGAGATATAGATGAATGGAACAGAACAGAGCCCTCAGAAATAATACCACACATCTACAACCATCTGATCTTTGACAAACTTGACAAAAACAAGCAATGGGGAAAGGATTCCCCGTTTAATAAATGGTGCTGGGAAAACTGGCTAGCAATATGTAGAAAGCTGAAACTGGATCCCTTCCTTACGTCATATACAAAAATTGACTCAAGATGGATTAAAAATTTAAATGAAAGACTTAACGCCATAAAAACCCTAGAAGAAGACCTAGGCAATACCATTCAGGACACAAGCATGGGCAAAGATTTCATGACTAAAACACCAGAAGCAATGGCAACAGAAGCCAAAATAGACAAATGAGATCTAATTAAACTAAAGAGCTTCTGTACAGCAAAAGAAACTATCATCAGAGTGAACAGGCAACCTACAGAATGGGAGAAAATTTTTGCAATCTATCCATCTGACAAATGGCTAATATACAGAATCTACAAAGAACTTAAACAAATTTACAAGAAAAAAAACCACCCCATCAAAAAGTGGGCAAAGGATATGAACAGACAATTCTCAAAAGAAGACATTTATGCAGCCAACAGACACAAGAAAAAATGCTCATCATCACTCGCCATCAGAGAAATGCAAATCAAAACTACAATGAGATACCATCTCATGCTAGTTAGAATGACAATCATTAAAAAGTCAGGAAACAACAGATACTGGAGAGGGTTTGGAGAAATAGGAATGCTTTTACACTGTTGGTGGGAGTGCAAATTAGTTCAACCATTGTGGAAGACAGTGTGGCATTCCCTCAATGATCTAGAACTAGAAATATCATTTGACCCAGCAATCCCATTACTGGGCATATACCCAAAGGATTATAAATCTTTCTACAATAAAGACAAATGAACATGTATGTTTATTATAGCACTATTCACAATAGCAAGACTTGGAACCAACTCAAATGTCCCAGTGACAGACTGGATTAAGAAAAGGTGGCACATATACACCATGGAATACTATGCAGCCATAAAAAAGGATGCGTTCATGTCCTTTGCAGTGACATGGATGAAGCTGGAAACCATCATTCTAAGCAAACTATCACAAGGACAGAAAACCAAACACTGCACATTCTCACTCATAGGTGGGAGTTGAACAATGAGAACCCATGGACATAGGAAAGGGAACATCACATGCCGGGGCCAGTCGCGGGGTGAGGGGCTGGGGTAGTGATAGCATTAGGGGAAACACCTAATGTAAATGAGGAGTTGATGGGTGCAGCAAACCAATATGGCACACGTATACCTATGTAACAAACCTGCACGTTGTGCACATATACCCTAGAATTTAAAGTATAATTAAAACAATATTAATAATAAGAAGGTGGCCTCTGGAGTTGGTTGGACTTGATTCTAGTCCTGACTCTGGAATTTACTAACTATAGGATTTTAGGAAAATTATTTTTCTGAGTTTCAGTTTCTTCATCTGTAAAATTAATGTAATAGCACCCACCTCTTGAGGTTGTTTTAAGGACAACATGTAAAGAGATTAATTTGGAATTAGTATTTAAGACAGATTGGAGAAGTGAAAACCTGTGGGTAGGGAACAGTTACAAATTTATTGTAATTACTGAGCCTAGACAAAGATAGTAAACCACTAGACTGGAGACAGTGGAAAAACAGCAAAGGTAAAGAAGTGGGACAAGCGACTCACTCCTTCTCTCCATTCTCATTCATCTTGCAAATTCCTTTTTTTGTGTTCATTTAACATAATCTGGGAACCTAAAACTACACTTTGAAGTATATGGTCGGTCTCTGGACATTATCAACTGTTTGCTCATTTCCTTAGAGCTACAAATAACCATCTACTCTCTCTCTTCACCATTTCAACATCTGCAATATGTTCTCCCAAATACCTTACTTCAGTCAGTTAAAAAGCAAAACAAAACTAAAATTATCCTTCGTTTTACACAATATTTTCAATTTTTTCTTTGTAATTTTTTCCTTCATTCTTAAACTTGCCAATCAGGCCTCCTGCAAATTCCCACGGAAGCAGGGTTCCCTAATTAACAAAACACAAAATTCAAAAAGAAAACCAATCCTGCCATTTCTGAGCTTAAGGAAACCTGAAACTTTCCTTCAAAACTCTGTGGCATTGCTCAGTACTTTAGTGCCTAATTCCTACAACGAGCTAAGATCAGAAAAATCACTACATAATAGGAATCTCGAAATGCGCAAGGCTTGAGAACATGAGTTTTCAACATACAGCTTGCTCTTTCAGGATCTGTCTTCTTATTTGCATACATTTCTGAGCAGGAAGTTATGCGCAGCACTTTTAGTCTCCGCGTGAAAAGGTCTTTCATGCTAATCTAATTCAATTCAGTTCTCCTTTTTCTTTCTTCTTCTCCTCGCCCTCTTCTCAGGGAAGGAATCGTCAAAAATCAATGTTTCAACAGATCTCGCGGTGCTATTCGAGATTCCCTATTAAAAAAAAAAATAGAATTGATGCAAACAGCCTGTTCCTTCCGGGGTTTTGGGCTGGAACTGCAGCGCTTAGAGAGCCCAGTGGAAGCTGCTAAAGGCGGAGGCGGGGCTCTGGCGAGTTCCCCTTCCACCTTCCCCCACCCTTCTCTGCCAACCGCTGTTTCAGCCCCTAGCTGGATTCCAGCCATTGCTGCAGCTGCTCCACAGCCCTTTTCAGGACTCAAACAACCGCAGCCGCTGTTCCCAGGATGGTGATCCGTGTATATATTGCATCTTCTTCTGGCTCTACGGCGGTAAGGAGAGTGGGGAGTCCACCTTTGTTGTTTTCCTACACACCAGTCCTCTGCTGCCCCAGAACCATTAAAATGCAGAAGTTCCTCTGGCAGTTTCTCCTTCGGAAGACTCATGCATCCCCCACCCCACCCCTCTTCCCCTTTTTCCCTTTGTTGCATCGATTTCATTTTTTTTTTTTTTTCCCATAGAGTTCAGCTTTGTTTGCTTCGTGACATTGGGGGGCACATTTCTCCTTTGAAGGAAAACGAAAGCTACCAAGTTTTGGGAGATGGGAGTTGGTGCTATACGGTCTTTAGGGTTACGTGAAGTCAAGTAAAATCGCACACTGGTGAGTTTCAAGAGTGAGACTTTGATGAATACGCCCTAAGTACTGAGGCAAGGAGGAGTGCACTTCTGTAAAGGATGGGGGTACACGTGTTGTAACTGGTGGGGTTTGAGTGGAGGCCTACTGAGGCATTGTGATTATTCTGGGTGAGTGAGACCCTGGTAATAGAGTTATTTTGAGAGTGTGTAGAAGAGAGAGTGGTTAACTTGAGCTTAAAGGCCTGTTAGAACTAGACAAACTGGGAGGGGAAGTTGGGAACAATGACGTAAATTTTTTTTAACTTAATATGACAAGAGATTCAGTCTTCCTCCCCATATTGTCCCTTATTTTGACTTTTTCTATTTTTTCAAAATATTTTACTTTTAAAGTTCCCTCAGTGCTTCAAATATATTGAGAACTGAGTTGCTTCTTGTGTAGTGCCAGGCTGAGTGGCTGCTGCTTCAAATGATAGGACTTTCTCCTTCATGGATTCACTTACTCTTAATTTAGAATAACAAATTTTCAGCAGCTGTCGGGAGAATATGATAAACTGGGGTGCAAGACGAGTGCATATTCATGATAAATGAAAGTACTTCTGCTTTTCACAACTCAAGAGAAAGGCAGACAGTGGCGAGAACAGATGTGTGGGCTCAGGGTGTAGGATATAGGAACCCCTTCCTTCTTCTTGAGCTGCAGAGCAGAGCTAATCCAGGTTGTTGTGTGTTTTTATTTTTTGGCTTGTTTATTTACACCTTAGAGGATGTGGAATAGAACTGGAGGTTATGTTAAATCACAAGAACCTTGATATTTGAACTTTGTCTTCTCTGTCCACCGTGTGTGGATGTGTTTATGCAATTTTGGAATATCAGAAAATTTAAACTTACATTTTTTGAACAAGTTTAGGTTGAAAAAAAGAACAACTTTTATATTGCCTTTGGACCTCATTTTATGAGCCTCTTGCTTTATTATTTTCCATACATATTGTCTAATACTTCAAAGTAAAATTTGAGTTGCTCAGAGTCTCAACTCAATCCAATAATTGTAAAGTCCAGCTTAATGCCTTTAGTTAAACCCCTAATGAGACTGAACAGATCAGGCAGTTAGTTTTGCTTTGGGAGTCATACAGTTTCAATACTGTTATTTATCCTTTGCTTTCTCCTTCCTCTACCCCTCCTTCAAAAGTAGATTCAAGAAGAAACTACTTTCAGAATTTCTATTCAAGTAAGAATAACTGCACCTCTCTTTGTTAAGTCTTAAGTTTCCAAGAGTCTTAGAAATGGCTGCTGTCTTCTATTATTTCCTTTATTGGATTCCATTTTTTTTTTTTTTTTTTTTTTTAGATTTCAACTTTTATTTTAGATTCCAAGGGTACATGTGCAGGTTTGACACATGGGTATACCGTGCAGGGTTTGGGGTACCATTGAACTTCTCACCCTGGTAGTGAGCGTAGTACCCAATAGGTAATTTTACAACCTTTGCCTTCCTCCCTCCCTCCTCTGTAGTCTCCAGTGTCTATTGTTCCCATCTTTGTTGGACTCTATTGTTGAAGACCATGCAAATGGCAGATGTTTATGGTATTTGTATTTTATTTCAGTTTTTTAATCATGGGTAATTAGAAATTTATCTACTGTAGTAATTACAGTTCATATGAACCTGTTATCAAAATTCTACTTCATAATACCAAAATAAATCCTTGCTTTATTATAATATTACAACACTTTTAAATAATACCAAAACAGTGTAAAGTGAGTACTTCTTTGTAACATGAATGGAGTGGTGATTATTTACTTCAGAAAGGCACTTTTCAGTTTGCTGTACTAAAGTTTTCCTTTAAGATTGATGCCCTGTTTGTTTTAATACATAAGTTAGAAAGTTTTGAGCAAATATCCTGATGGAACCCTACAATTGCAGATAGTGAGATACTTCAATTTGAAGTGACTAAGTTTAGTTGTCTGAAGAACAGTTAAAAGCTTCTTTGCTTTGGATTGGTAGTAGCAATTTATAAATATATAATGACTGTTTCTTAATCTTCCTACTGATTGTCATTAAAAAAACAACAATAATAGATGTTATACTGGTTATACTGGGCAGAGTGGGGGATCTGGATCTGTGATAATTGGCAAGACAATGTTAACTTATTTTGTCTATATCCCAAGAGTCTTTGTACCTCATAGCCTTATTTAAAAAAAAAATGTTTAAAAAAAGTGGCCTCATAGTGAAGAGTAGCACTTGCTTCTTAAAGGTTTAGAAATGAAAACAAGTATGTTGGTCTTTGCAATGGATTCCATTTTTAATTTTTATTGATATATCATAATTGCGCATATTTACGGGGAACATATGATATTTTGATACATGCACACAATGTGTGATGATCAAATTAGGGTAATTAGGATATCCATTACTGCAAACATTTATCATTTATTTGTGTTGGGAACATTCCAAATATTCTAGCTGTTTTTTTCTAGCTATACAGTAAATTATATTGGTAACTATAGTCACTATTGTGCAATTGAACAGTGGATCTTATTCCTTCTATCTAACTGTAGTTTTTTACTCATTAACTAACCTCTCTTCATCCCTCTTTCCCCCTACCCTTCTCAGCCTCTGGTAACCACCATTCTACTCAATATCTTCATGGGATCGACTTTTTTAGCTCCCACCTGGGTGAGAACGTGTGATGTGTCTTTTGTCTTTCTGTGTTATGTCTTAGTTCACTTAAAATAATGTTCTCCAGGCTCATCCATGCTGTCACAAATAACAGAATGTCACTTTTTTATGGCTGAATAATATTTTATTTTGTGTGTGTATATGTATGTGTGTGTATATATATATATATTTTATATACATTATATATATATATATCACATTTCCTTTATTCATTCATCCATTGATGGACATTTAGCCACATATCATAGTTATTTTGAATAGTTCTTTAATAAACATGGGAGTGCAGATGTTTCTTTGATATACTGATATCCTGTCTTTTGGATATATACCCAAAAGTGAGATTGCTAAATCATGTGGTAGTTCTATTTTTGTTTTTTGAGGAACCTCTATGTTGTTTTCCATGGCAGCTCTAGATCATGTGGTAGTTCTATTTTTGCTTTTTTGAGAAATCTTTGTGCTGTTTTCCATAGCAGCTGTACTAATTTACATTCCCACCAAAAGTATACTAGTATTCCGCTTTCTCAGTGCCCTTACCAGCATTTGTTATCTTTTTGGTAATAGCCATTTTAATTGGAGTGAGATGTTACCTCATTATGGTTTTGATTTGCATTTCCCTGATGGTTAGTGATGCTGAACAGTTTTTCTTATACCTGTTTGCAATTTGTGTGTCTTCTTTTGTGAAATGTTTATTGAAATCATTTGCCATTTTAAAAAATTGGATTATTTGTTTGTTTGTGGGTTTCTTTTTTGCTACTGACTCCCTTATATATTCCACATATTAATCTCTTGTCAGATGGATAGTTTGAAAATATTTCCTCCCATTTTTAGGTTTCTCCTCACTTTATTGATTGTTTCCTTTGCTGTGCAGAAGCTTTTTAGCTTAATGTAGCTCCATTTGTCTATTTTTACTTTCATTGCCTGTTTTTCAGGTTTTGCCCAAAAAATCTTTGCTCAGACCAAAGTAATGGACTTCTTGATGGTAACCATAATAATGATAGTCAGTAGAAACCCTTAAGTATGTCAGATACTATCTCATTTTTTAAAAAAATAATCCTTTGAATTAAGCACTATGATTATCTCTGTTTTTCAGAGAAGGAAATACAGTATACAGGTTCAAAGAGTAAATAACTTTCTCAAGGTTACACAGTTAGTAAGCCATAGAGCTTGAATTCAAGCAAGACGTTTGAATCCAAAGAATATATACTTAACCACAAAGAAATGCATCCTCCCAGTGATTTATGGCAACTAGTAAGCATGAGGAGATAAATTTGAACATGAGGTAAGAGGTAGGGGAGGAAGTAAGTCCTGTAAGTGGAAGAAGAGTTGCCCCGGCATGTACATATAGGGGAATAGAGAAATGGGCAGCTAGTGTGTAGGAGGGATATTATGTCTAAAAGGGAATGTCAGTAAGAAGGGTAAGTGACTGTTCACCCAAGGCCAAGAAGATAGAGAAGACCTACACAGTTGGAAAGCCTAAACTGGTCTGGTATAGGTCAAGGTATAAAATTCAGGCCTTAATACTGTTTAGTTTGATGGGAACCATTTAACAAGAACGCAGCTTCCAAGTTGTCTGTCTATATGAAATAATTTCTGCCTGTTCAGAATTGTTTATGCATGTTTTAACTCACTGTGACACAGAGGTATATGCCACGTTTTGTTTCTTGAAATTGTAATGCCTTGTAAATTTACATTTAATGGAAAACAGGAATCCCAGAGCCTATATAACTTAATAGATTGCAATAACTTTTTTAAACAAAAATCAACATTGGCCTAGGATGAGACTTGCTAGAGTGATGATAGCTTGGAGAATTTTAACTAGTTTGGCAGTTTTTCCCCATACTTATTTCCCTACGACCCATAATGATCTCCATTTCATGGCATCTATGCATTCTATTTGTGCCTTGGCTTAGGAATTTTAAGATTGTGGGAAATAGATTTCTTAGGGTTTTTATTGTGAAGTAACTTTAAAAAGTTGATATATTTTATATAACTGATAAAACAGAAGCTGGTTGTAGCTTGGATTGTCCATAAATTAAATATACATAATTTTCCTCTATGGTTGTACTCTGCACAATTTATAACAACAGATAAAACAACATTCTTGATTGTGTAATCATTAGTCACTAGTCACAGTATTTTCTTCATCTGGATAATATAGAAGAGCAAGACACAGTTCTGCATTATGTGATTCTCAAATAATTGTATTTTAGGTGCAGAATGGTTTGCTGCTCTTTCTCTGTATTTTTACAGTAAACATTGATTTTATGTATGCAAAGATTTTTGTCATATCTTCCAAAGTTTGTCTGAATGTTGTTTAAAGGTGTTCATAGAAAACGTTCACTTAGAAGACTAAAATTAGAAACTGTTCACCAAATGACTGGGACATGCTTTTTGGAGGTCCCTAACAGTGGAAAATGGCAGCTTTCACATGGCAAATGCAGAGACTCAAGATCAGTGCTTTCAAATTGATGCTTAGTATTTGATGGCTGATTTCCTAAATTTCACAGAAACATTGGAAGAATTTGGCCCAAAAAGAGGCTGATCAGTGATCAGTGATGGTGATTCTTGGGCATTTAAAAAGATGCTTAAATGTTGAATGGTTGTAGGGAAGAATATATTGTGAAAGTTTAGTAAAAGATTCATTATCTGGGCCAGGTGCAGTGGCTCACGCCTGTAATCCCAGCACTTTGGGAGGCCGATCCAGGTGGATCACGAGGTCAGGAGTTCAAGAGCAGCCTGGCCAATATAGTGAAACCCTGTCTCTACTAAAAATACAAAAAAAGTAATAATAATAATAATAATAATAATAATAATAATAATAATAGTCGGGCGTGGTGGCGGGCACCTGTAGTTCCAGTTACTTGGGAGACTGAGGCAGGAGAATGGCGTGAACCCAGAAGGCAGAGGTTGCAGTGAGCCGAGATCGTGCCATTGCACTCCAACCTGGTTGACGGAGCAAGACGCCGTCTCAAAAAAAAAAAAAAAAAAAAAAAAAAAAAAAAAAAAAAAAAAAAATTCATTATTTGGTAGAAGAGAAAGATAAAATGGACTTATTTCTAGCACAAAGACTAGTTACTTTGTTGAGGAAGGGTTTTGATCAATAAACCCTCCACCAGGGTTAGCCTAGGGAAAAAATAAATAAAACCTCAAATATCAATCAGATTGAATGTTCTCTGTAGCTAATCTTTAAAATCTTTTATGAAATATATATTATGCAATTAACCATGTATCATTTACAAAAACATTTCCTGCTTTAATGGAATTATCAAGGTTGAATTTTGTATTTCATTTCTTACTGATAAAAGTAAACAGATTAAGAGAGAAGCTGTTGGTTAACTATCTGACCATCTGTTTCCTTTCAGATCTACTTTGCAGCCCACTAGGAGGCCTTTTAAACCCAGTTTTTAATTACTTTCTTCAATCCAGACCAAGGTTAAACAAAAGTACGTTTAGAGAGACGAGGCAGTTCATTTATGATAACTGTTTTGATTAATATGAAAGACAAAGCTGACTTTTTACACTTGGGTTGCAGAGAAGAATTTTAAGCAAGGGGATTTGTTTCTAGCCCAGGTCTTGCATGTTGGTTTATTAGTTTGTTTGAAGTCTTGCAGATTGCTAGAACATCAGGCAAAAAATTCAAATTTAAGTTTAAAAATATCATAACAAATTTAAAGACTGTATATTTAAAGTATTCAATGATGCTAGGTTTTTTGTTGCTGTATTGCCCATTCGTTAGCATAACTATTTTTTTTTTTTTTTTTTTAAGACAGACTCTCACTCTGTCACCCAGGCTGTGGTGTGATGGCATGATCTTGGCTCACTGCAATCTCTGCCTCCCAGGCTCAAGCGATCTTCCTGCTTCAGCCTCTCAAGTAGCTGGGACCACAGACATGCGCCACCAGGCCCAGATAACTTTTGTATTTTTGGTAGAGATGGTTTTTCACCATGTTGCCCAGGCTGGTCACAAACTCTTGAGCTAAAGTGATCCACCCTCCTTGACCTTCCAAAGTGCTGGGATTACACACGTGAGCCACTGAGCTCAGCCGCTAAGATTTGACTTTAGTAATAGTAAAGACAACACTTATTTATGCATTAAATATGTCAGGCAAGATGCCCAGGGCTTTACCTACATTATTTTATTTAATTTATCTTTACAATAACATTTTAACATAGTAATAACTACTATTAGATTCATTTTATCTAATTGGAGAGGGTATCTCTAAGATCCAGAAACATAGGTACATTGGTCAAGACTGAAGAGCTAGAAATGGCAGGGCTGTGATTAGAACTCCAGTTGTTCGGACTTCAGAACTCACTCCTAAACACTGTGTTATTTACACATCCTCTGTATATAGTTATTGAATAGAAATTGTCAATACTACATAAAAATCCTGTTAATATGAGTTTTAAATACAATTGTCATTTAAGAGGGGATGATGTCTAAGTAGGCAAATGTGTCCTCATTCATAACCCATACTCGAGAGTGAGATGAGAGTTGGCATTGGTGGGAGGCTGGGTGTAGGGAGGATAGTAGCACCATGTTCTTTTACAATTTAGTTCTTTTTTTAAAAAAAAATCAAATGAATTAATCGAGGGCACACTTAAAAATAATATTTGTCTGTACTTTCTTATGCTGGCCTGTGTTACATACCGAATTTTTATGACTGATTCTCTTCCATGTTATGTGGCTATAGACCAACATAATTAAAAGGTGGTTTCTATGATTCTGTAAATCTAAATTAACCAGGAAGGCAGTACTGCTATAACTTGTAAACTCTGGTTTTAGACTCTAGTCTTTGATTTCTGTCCCTTTGGTTTAGTCCTTTTTGGAAATGAGACCTATCCTAGAGTTAGGGTCGAGCCAACCCTTTCTGCTTGGGGGATTTCCAAAAATGAGTCAAGACAATAAAATTTCACCTTTCAAACACCAGAGAATATTCATCTTAGGTAACATTTACTACATGAGAAAATGTTGTCTGTTTCACCATCACTTTTCAGCCAGTTGTTTCATTATAAGTGTAGCATATTTTTCTGTTAAAATTATGAGTAAATATATATTTAATAGTAGTTGTATGATATTGGAGACCATTCTCTTCAGTATGTTATATCAAATTTGATTTAGAAGGAACACAAACATATACAATTACTTAATTTATTAAACATATGATCAATCATCTTACTTTAATTTCTCATACAAATTGTCAGCTTTAGTGGATAATAATATTAAGAACTATGATTCATTGAGTCAGGCACACCGGTAAGAACTTTACATGTATTATTTCATTTTTCTGACAACTCAGTGAAGCCAGTACTCTTATTAGCTCTGTTTTTAAGATGAGAGGCTCAGAGACCTAGCAAGGTCACAGAGCTAGCAAAGCATCCCCCAGGTTTGTCTGATTCCAGGGCCCCTCATCTGAAGCCCTATGCTATTCTGCTTACTTGATGATATTCACTAATTACCCACTCTGAATGCAGCTCTGAAACTGATTTACAAGTCATTGTAATACTTCTTTTCTGATGAACTTGGAAAACCATGAAAAAACTTCTTAATTAATTGGTCTATAGCAATAGGTGGTCTATAGAAATACTAAGGATAATTCTGGTGGTCTGTTATCAAGTGGAGAACTTGAGTATCAGGAGAAAATCAAAGTTATAAGAGCTCGGCATATACTATTAGTTAGAATGCAGAACTTGTGCCTTAATCTCAATTTAAGAAAATCATTTTATTGCAATCTAATGAAAAGAAGATAAGATGAATTGTTTTTTGAAGGGATTTTAAAGCTTTTTTAGCTGCAAGGGTGAGATATGTTTTATTGGCTATTGCCTGTGTGATTTGAGTAGATCACAAAACTTTCTTTGCCTCTCATCATTCTCACAAACTGAATATGAGTAACTTAAAATGAAGAGTAGGCCAGGCGCGGTGGCTCATGCCTGTAATCACAGCACTTTGGGAGGCTGAGGCGGGCGGATCACAAGGTCAGGAGATCGAGACCATCCTGGGTAACACGGTGAAACCCCGTTTCTACTAAAAATACAAAAAAATTGCTGGGCCGTGGTGATGGGCGCCTGTAGTCCCAGCTACTCGGGAGGCTGAGGCAGGAGAATGGCGTGAACCCGGGAGGTGGAGCTTGCAGTGAGCCGAGATCTCGCCACTGCACTCCAGCCTGGGCGACAGAGAGACTCTGTCAAAAAAAAAAAAAAAAAAAAAAAAGAAAAAAAAAAGAAAAGAAGAGTATCATGAAAGAAAGCTTCTAAAAGTGTGTGATGGTTAATACTGTCGACTTGATTGGATTGAGGGATATAAAGTATTAATCCTGGGTAGTGTCTGTGCGGGTGTTGCCAAAAGAGATTAACATTTGAGTCAGTGGGTTAGGGAAGGCAAATCCACCCTAAATCTGATGGGCACGATCTAATCAGCTTCCAGCAAATATAAAGCAGGTAGAAAAACGTGAAAAAGAGAGGCAGGCTTAGCCTCCCAGTCCATGTTTCTACCATGTTGGATGCTTCCTGCCTTCGAACATCGGACTTTAAGTTCTTCAGTTTCGGGACTTGGACTGGCTCTTCTTGCTTCTCAGCTTACAGAAAGATTACTGTGGAACCTTGTGATCACGTAAGTTAATACTTAATAAACTCCCCATATGTATATATACATATATCTTACTACTTCTGTCCCTCTAAGAGAACTCTAATACAAAGTGTTATTGGAAATTCATTACTAAAAATGATGAAATCTGATCTCACACTTTCAGAAAAAACAATTGGTCATGTGATTCAGGTAAATAGTTTTAACTTCTCAAAAGATGCAGTAGTTGGGGTGACGTATTTTCAGTGAATTTCTACTTAAAACTTAAGAGTAAAGGTAGGCCTGGCACAATGGCTCATGTCTGTAATCCCAGTACTTTGGGAGGCCCAAGGGGGACGATCATTTGAGGCTAGGCATTTGAGACCAGCTTGGGGAAAAAAGCAAGACCCTGTGTCTACAAAAACTAAAAAATAATTTAAAAAAATTATAAAGATGTTAAATTTAAACTTTCTAAACAATGTTGAGGGGACAATCAGGGTTGGTGGTGGTGATGAGACAATTTGCCAGGTAACAAGACAAACACCTGGTGAGTTTTAAAGTGAGCAAAATGGAAGTGTGACAAGATCCAAAGTAAGGAAAATTTTATGCCCAACTTTGAATTCATGCGAATTTTTTTTTTTTTTTTTTTTTTTTTTTTTTGGAAAAGAGGATGTTGAAAGGCAAGTAAAAAATATTGTGAAAAAAATGGGACTAAACATTTACAGATTGCCCATCAGATCAGATTAGGATTTTTTATTAGATTTTTAAGTTAAAGTTGAAGAATGAGTTTTGTTAGTGTGTGTTTACATCCAATTAGAAATTGTGTGGCTATGATTAGGCTCTGTATGGGGAGCTTAAGAGAGGAGTGCATGTCTCACTTAGGATTTAATCTGACTCTACCCAAGAGTTGAACTCGAGAAGTAAAATACACATCCCAGGGGATCCTTATGCTGCCCAAATGTCAGGGACTGCTTGGGACAGGTCCCACCAGACACACACCATGTGTGTACTTTCCAAAGTCAGTCACTCTAGGTTTCATGAAAACTCAAAGCATCTAATATGATCTTGTCAAAATTATGTCTACATGTCCAAGTGGATTTACTGTAAATCAATGTCTAATTACTTTTTGAAAATTATTCATTTACAGAGATTGAATTGATTTCTTTTTTCATTTCATAATGTGGTTGAGTAGGAAAGTCTTATAATTGTACTTTTTGGTTAAAGTATAAAATTAGCGATACAGTGCATAAACATTATATTCTTAAAATATGTGAAGAATGCTGCAAAAGGAGCTATTAGCACAAAAAATGAGATTCCATCTTGTGCAACAACTCATATAGGAGAAGAGATTTGGGGGAAGAAAAAAAAAAGAAATTTGAAACCTTGGATTGTCAAAACATGGATTTCTTCAAAAGCAGTTATAAGAAAAAATAGTTGACTATCTCCCAGTGATTGAGGTAATCATGACCGAATTCTACATCCACACCTTCACAAAGAACCACCACTTGATGTCATACAATTTCTTCAAATATTTGAAGTTGGAATGGTGGACATTAATTTGTGTATGTTTTAGTAAAAATATATAGAACTTTTTATTTCATATGATTAATGATGAGTCATTATTCTATGTAAAAGCATATGATAAAAAGATAGATGGCGTGTTGCATATAATAGCATTATGCATTTTTTCAAAATATTTTCTTAAGCTTTAGCAATTGCCTCTTAGCAACTGCTTCAAGTCATATAAGGCAGATTTCTGAACCTAATGAACAGATTTTGAGGCAAGGTCAATATTTTTACAGTTTATTTTTTTAACTCTCCTCCTCATTTATTAGTGGAACCGTCAAAAGTTAAAAATACTTTGTAGAACTCTACTGTAGAATAGTAGTACTATTTCAAAATTCAACAAAGTGATGAGTAGCAACTTATCATCTACCCCTTTCACTTCTTATTACACAGAATATAAATTGGTAAGTTTCTAAATAAATATTTGTTCACATATGAGTGGATGACCTGTTGAAATTCAAGTGCAAAACAGGCCACCCAAGTGGAGATTTGCAGTTGCTAGTTGGAAACGTGTGACTAGAGTTTGGGAAAGATGGTGGATGGAGAGTAGATACGGCAGTCATTCATGTATAGGTGCTACTTCAAACTGTGGAAAAGAATGAACTCACTAGGAGAAAGGAATTATGGCATGAGACGAGAAGAGAGCTCAAACCAAGGACAGGACTTTGCTGAATGTTCACATTTCAGAGGAGATTAAAGAAACAGGAACAGCAGGAAACAGGTGGATTCATCAGGAAAGATCAGCGTAGCATCTTGTAATAGAAACCATGGTAGAGAAGAATTTTCAAGGAGAATGAACATTGTTTGTTAGTTCCATACAGGAATTGTGAAAACTGATAAAAGGTCACTGAATTCAAAATAAGGAAATTATTAGTGACCTTGGAGAAAAGCGGTTTCAGTAGATTGGTGAAAACAACAGCCTGATTGGGAAAGGTTAAGAAATGGAACAAATAATGAGGAAGAGATGAGTATGTAGACTAACATTTGACTAGTTTGGTGAGAGGAAAGGAAAAAAAAGATTGCTGAAAATAGTTAAAATAAAATGATATTATTTCAGAGTTATTAAAAAAGAAGAAAATTAAGTGAACTGGAATTTTTCCTAGAAAAATCCTGTTTGTCTGTTTTCCCAGCCTAGATTTGTCACATCATTGTTGATTCTTTAATTTCACCAGAGAATCAACTTTAATCTACTTCAGTGCCTGGTGGATGGAATATTCAGCAATTAATATTTGGAAATTGTGACAGAGAGAGAACATGAATATTTGTGATAGGAAAGAATGATAGCAAATAAATATTTTTATGTTGTTCTACTTGTGAATGCCCAATGAATAATTTTATCAGACAAATGCATATTATTTCAAAAGCATTTAATTACCCTTGTAAAAAATAAGCAGCAAAGTCAAAATTTTCTTTTTTTTTTCTTTTTTCTTTTTTTTTTTTTGAGACGGAGTCTCGCTCTGTCGCCCAGGCTGGAGTGCAGTGGCCAGATCTCAGCTCACTGCAAGCTCTGCCTCCCGGGTTTATGCCATTCTCCTGCCTCAGCCTCCCGAGTAGCTGGGACTACAGGCGCCCGCCACCTCGCCTGGCTAGTTTTTTTTTTTTTTTTTTTTTTTGGGTGTAAAATTTGGAATTTATAATACATTTGTTCAGGAGGGATGAGTCATAAAGATTAACATTTGAGTGAAGACCTTTTGTTTATCAATTTATATAATAAATGTTTCTTGAGTGCCTATTATGAACTGAGTGCCTATTATGAATTTATTGAATGCCTATTATGAATTATGAACACTGAATGTCTATTATGAATTATTGAATGCCATGATAAGGTGTTTCTATTCATAATACTTTTGCTTTAAAAATGTACCGTCTTTTTTTTTTTTTTTTTTTTTTTGAGACAGAGTTTCACTCTTGTCGCCCAGGCTGGAGTGCAATGGCACGATCTCGGCCCACTGCATCCTCTGCCTCCTGGGCCCAAGCGACCCCCCCCGCCCCAGCCTCCCGAATAGCTGGGACCACAGGCATGCGCCACCATGCCCGGCCGATTTTGCATTTGTAGCAAAGGTGTGGTTTCACCACGTTGGCTAGGCTGGCCTTGAACTCCTGACCCCAGGCGATCCACCTACCTGAGCCTCCCAAAATGCTGGGATTATAGGTGTGAGCCACTGCGCCCAGCCAAAAATGTACTGTTTTTATATCACCAAACAAAGACTTTTTGGTTTCGTTGTAATCACATTAATGTTAGCTATATAGTTGAGTTACATAAGCTCCATTTGTTGGCTAGCCTGGGACTCTAGCTAAATTTAAAGCATTGTGGCCAGGTGCAGTCACCTGAGGTCAGGAGTTCAAGACCAGCCTGCACAACACGGCGAAACCCCACCTCCACCAAAAATACAAAAATTAGCCCAGCATGGTGGTGGGGTCCTGCAATCCCAGCCACCCGGGAGGCCGAGGCCGGAGAATCTCTTGAACCCAGGAGATGGAGGCTGCAGTGAGCCAAGACCGCACCACCGCACCCCAGCCCAGGCGACAGAGTGGGACTCTGTCTCAAAAAAAAAAAAAAAAAAAAAAAAGGCATTGCTTTTTCCAATAAGAGCATTGCTTTCATTGGAAAATGTATTTCTGATTTTCAGGCAGCATGGACCATTAACTGAATTGAGAATTCCAAAATTTCCCCTCTGGATCTCAGTTTCACCATAATAAATTGAAGGAGTTGAACTCGATTGGTAATTCTCAACCCAATCACAGTGACGTCCTTTTTTTTTTTTTTTTTTTTTTTTTTTTTTTTTTTTTTTTTTTTTTTTTTTTTTTTTTCTCTTGCAACAGAGTCTCGCACTGTCACCTGTCACCTGGATTGGAGTGCAGCGGTGCGATCTCTGCCCACTGAAACCTCTGCCTCCCAGGTTCAAGCGACTCTTCTTGCCCCAGCCTCCCAAGTAGCCGGGACCACAGGCGCCCACCACCACACCTGGCAATTTTTTTTGTATTTTTAGTAGAGATGGGGTCCACCACGTTGGCCAGGCTGGTCTCAAACTCCTGACCTCATGATCCACCCTCCTCGGCCTCCAAAGTGCTGGGACTACAGGCGTAAGCCACCGCGCTCGGCCATGTCCTCGTTTAATAACAAATAGTTTATAACTCTCCTTTTACTATTCTTTTTTTTTTTTTTTTTTTTTTTTTTTATTATACTTTAAGTTCTAGGGTACATGTGCATAACGTGCAGGTTTGTTACATATGTATAGTTATGCCATGTTGGTGTGCTGCACCCATCAACTCGTCAGCACCCATCAATTCATCATTTATATCATGTATAACTCCCCAATGCAATCCCTCCCTCCTCCCCCCTCCCCCCTCCCCATGATAGGCCCCAGTGCGTGATGTTCCGCTTCCCGAGTCCAAGTGATCTCATTGTTCAGTTCCCACCTATGAGTGAGAACATGCGGTGTTTGGTTTTCTGTTCTTGTGATAGTTTGCTAAGAATGATGGTTTCCAGCTGCATCCATGTCCCTACAAAGGACGCAAACTCATCCTTTTTTATGGCTGCATAATATTCCATGGTGTATATGTGCCACATTTTCTTAATCCAGTCTGTCACAGATGGACATTTGGGTTGATTCCAAGTCTTTGCTATTGTGAATAGTGCCGCAATAAACATACGTGTGCATGTGTCTTTGTAGTAGAATAATTTATAATCCTTTGGGTATATACCCAGTAGTGGGATGGCTGGGTCATATGGTACATCTAGTTCTAGATCCTTGAGGAATTGCCATACTGTTTTCCATAATGGTTGAACTAGTTTACAATCCCACCAACAGTGTAAAAGTGTTCCTATTTCTCCACATCCTCTCCAACACCTGTTGTTTCCTGACTTTTTAATGATTGCCATTCTAACTGGTGTGAGATGGTATCTCATTGTGGTTTTGATTTGCATTTCTCTGATGGCGAGTGACGATGAGCATTTTTTCATGTGTCTGTTGGCTGTATGAATATCTTCTTTTGAGAAATGTCTGTTCATATCCTTTCCCCACTTTTTGATGGGGTTGTTTGTTTTTTTCTCGTATATTTGTTTGAGTTCTTTGTAGATTCTGGATATTAGCCCTTTGTCAGATGAGTAGGTTGCAAAAATTTTCTCCCATTCTGTAGGTTGCCTGTTCACTCTGATGGTAGTTTCTTTTGCTGTGCAAAAGCTCTTTAGTTTAATTAGATCCCATTTGTCAATTTTTGCTTTTGCTGCCGTTGCTTTTGGTGTTTTAGACATGAAGTCCTTGCCCATGCCTATGTCCTGAATGGTACTACCTAGATTTTCTTCTAGGGTTTTTATGGTATTAGGTCTAACATTTAAGTCTCTAATCCATCTTGAATTCATCTTCGTATAAGGGGTAAGGAAAGGATCCAGTTTCAGCTTTCTACTTATGGCTAGCCAATTTTCCCAGCACCATTTATTAAATAGGGAATCCTTTCCCCATTTCTTGTTTCTCTCAGGTTTGTCAAAGATCAGATGGCTGTAGATGTGCGGTATTATTTCTGAGGACTCTGTTGTGTTCCATTGGTCTATAGCTCTGTTTTGGTACCAGTACCATGCTGTTTTGGTTACTGTAGCCTTGTAGTATAGTTTGAAGGCAGGTAGCGTGACGCCTCCAGCTTTGTCCTTTTGACTTAGGATTGTCTTGGCAATGCGGGCTCTTTTTTGGTTCCATATGAACTTTAAAGCAGTTTTTTCCAATTCTGTGAAGAAACTCATTGGTAGCTTGATGGGGATGGCATTGAATCTATAAATAACCTTGGGCAGTATGGCCATTTTCACGATATTGATTCTTCCTATCCATGAGCATGGTATGTTCTTCCATTTGTTTGTGTCCTCTTTGATTTCACTGAGCAGTGGTTTGTAGTTCTCCTTGAAGAGGTCCTTTACATCCCTTGTAAGCTGGATTCCTAGGTATTTTATTCTCTTTGAAGCAATTGTGAATGGAAGTTCATTCCTGATTTGGCTCTCTGCTTGTCTGTTACTGGTGTATAAGAATGCTTGTGATTTTTGCACATTAATTTTGTATCCTGAGACTTTGCTGAAGTTGCTTATCAGCTTAAGGAGATTTTGGGCTGAGACGATGGGTTTTTCTAAATATACAATCATGTCATCTGCAAACAGGGACAATTTGACTTCTTCTTTTCCTAACTGGATACCCTTGATTTCTTTCTCTTGCCTGATTGCCCTAGCCAGAACTTCCAACACTATGTTGAATAGGAGTGGTGAGAGAGGGCATCCCTGTCTTGTGCCAGTTTTCAAAGGGAATTTTTCCAGTTTTTGCCCATTCAGTATGATATTAGCTGTGGGTTTGTCATAAATAGCTCTTATTATTTTGAGATACGTTCCATCAATACCGAATTTATTGAGCGTTTTTAGCATGAAGGGCTGTTGAATTTTGTCAAAAGCCTTTTCTGCATCTATTGAGACAATCATGTGGTTCTTGTCTTTGGTTCTGTTTATATGCTGGATTACGTTTATTGATTTGCGAATGTTGAACCAGCCTTGCATCCCAGGGATGAAGCCCACTTGATCATGGTGGACAAGCTTTTTGATGTGCTGCTGAATCCGGTTTGCCAGTATTTTATTGAGAATTTTTGCATCAATGTTCATCAGGGATATTGGTTCAAAATTCTCTTTTTTTGTTGTGTCTCTGCCAGGCTTTGGTATCAGGATGATGTTGGCCTCATAAAATGAGTTAGGGAGGATTCCCTCTTTTTCTATTGATTGGAATAGTTTCAGAAGGAATGGTACCAGCTCCTCCTTGTACCTCTGGTAGAATTCAGCTGTGAATCCATCTGGTCCTGGACTTTTTTTGGTGGGTAGGCTATTAATTGTTGCCTCAATTTCAGAGCCTGCTATTGGTCTATTCAGGGATTCAACTTCTTCCTGGTTTAGCCTTGGGAGAGTGTAAGTGTCCAGGAAATTATCCATTTCTTCTAGATTTTCTAGTTGATTTGCGTAGAGGCGTTTATAGTATTCTCTGATGGTAGTTTGTATTTCTGTGGGGTCAGTGGTGATATCCCCTTTATCATTTTTTATTGCATCTATTTGATTCCTCTCTCTTTTCTTCTTTATTAGCCTTGCTAGCGGTCTGTCAATTTTGTTGATCTTTTCAAAAAACCAACTCCTGGATTCATTGATTTTTTGGAGGGTTTTTTGTGTCTCTATCTCCTTCAGTTCGGCTCTGATCTTAGTTATTTCTTGCCTTCTGCTAGCTTTTGAATGTGTTTGCTCTTGCCTCTCTAGTTCTTTTAATTGTGATGTTAGAGTGTCAATTTTAGATCTTTCCAGCTTTCTCTTGTGGGCATTTAGTGCTATAAATTTCCCTCTACACACTGCTTTAAATGTGTCCCAGAGATTCTGGTATGTTGTATCTTTGTTCTCATTGGTTTCAAAGAACATCTTTATTTCCGCTTTCATTTCGTTATGTACCCAGTAGTCATTCAGGAGCAGGTTGTTCAGTTTCCATGTAGTTGAGCGATTTTGATTGAGTTTCTTAGTCCTGAGTTCTAGTTTGATTGCACTGTGGTCTGAGAGACAGTTTGTTATAATTTCTGTTCTTTTACATTTGCTGAGGAGTGCTTTACTTCCAATTATGTGGTCAATTTTGGAATAAGTGCGATGTGGTGCTGAGAAGAATGTATATTCTGTTGATTTGGGGTGGAGAGTTCTATAGATGTCTATTAGGTCCGCTTGGTGCAGAGATGAGTTTAATTCCTGGATATCCTTGTTAACTTTCTGTCTCGTTGATCTGTCTAATGTTGACAGCGGAGTGTTGAAGTCTCCCATTATTATTGTATGGGAGTCTAAGTCTCTTTGTAAGTCCCTAAGGACTTGCTTTATGAATCTGGGTGCTCCTGTATTGGGTGCATATATATTTAGGAGAGTTAGCTCTTCCTGTTGAATTGATCCCTTTACCATTATGTAATGGCCTTCTTTGTCTCTTTTGATCTTTGATGGTTTAAAGTCTGTTTTATCAGAGACAAGGATTGCAACCCCTGCTTTTTTGTGTTCTCCATTTGCTTGGTAGATCTTCCTCCATCCCTTTATTTTGAGCCTATGTATGTCTCTGCATGTGAGATGGGTCTCCTGAATACAGCAGACTGATGGGTCTTGACTCTTTATCCAGTTTGCCAGTCTGTGTCTTTTAATTGGAGCATTTAGTCCATTAACATTTAAGGTTAATATTGTTATGTGTGAACTTGATCCTGCCATTAGATATTAACTGGTTATTTTGCTCGTTAGTTGATGCAGTTTCTTCCTAGCCTCGATGGTCTTTACATTTTGGCGTGTTTTTGCGATGGCTGGTACCGGTTGTTCCTTTCCATGTTTAGGGCTTCCTTCAGGGTCTCTTGTAAGGCAGGCCTGGTGGTGACAAAATCTCTAAGCATTTGCTTATCTGTAAAGGATTTTATTTCTCCTTCACTTATGAAACTTAGTTTGGCTGGATATGAAATTCTGGGTTTAAAATTCTTTTCTTTAAGAATGTTGAATATTGGCCCCCACTCTCTTCTGGCTTGTAGAGTTTCTGCCGAGAGATCTGCTGTTAGTCTGATGGGCTTCCCTTTGTGGGTAACCCGACCTTTCTCTCTGGCTGCCCTTAAGATTTTTTCCTTCATTTCAACTTTGGTGAATCTGGCAATTATGTGTCTTGGAGTTGCTCTTCTGGAGGAGTATCTTTGTGGCGTTCTCTGTATTTCCTGAATTTGAATGTTGGCCTGCCCTACTAGGTTGGGGAAGTTCTCCTGGATGATGTCCTGAAGAGTGTTTTCCAACTTGGTTCCATTTTCCCCCTCACTTTCAGGCACCCCAATCAGGCGTAGATTTGGTCTTTTTACGTAATCCCATACTTCTTGCAGGCTTTGCTCATTTCTTTTTCTTCTTTTTTCTTTTGGTTTCTCTTCTCGCTTCATTTCATTCATTTGATCTTCAATAGCTGATACTCTTTCTTCCAGTTGATCGAGTCGGTTACTGAAGCTTGTGCATTTGTCACGTATTTCTCGTGTCATGGTTTTCATCTCTGTCATTTCGTTTATGATCTTCTCTGCATTAATGAGTCTAGCTGTCAATTCTTCCACTCTTTTTTCAAGATTTTTAGTTTCTTTGCGCTGGGTACGTAATTCCTCCTTTAGCTCTGATAAGTTTGATGGACTGAAGCCTTCTTCTCTCCTCTCGTCCAAGTCATTCTCTGACCAGCTTTGATCCGTTGCTGGCGATGGGCTGCGCTCCTTTGCAGGGGGAGATGCGCTCTTATTTTTTGAGTTTCCAGCTTTTCTGCCCTGCTTCTTCCCCATCTTTGTGGTTTTATCTGTCTCTGGTCTTTGATGGTGGTGACGTAGTGATGCGGTTTTGGTATAGGTGTCCTTCCTGTTTGATAGTTTTCCTTCTGACAGTCAGAAGGAGTGTCTGTTGGTCTGTTGGAGATTGCTTGAGGTCCACTCCAGACCCTGTTTGCCTGGGTATCAGCAGCAGAGGTTGCCGAAGATAGAATATTGCTGAACAGCGAGTGTACCTGTCTGATTCTTCCTTTGGAAGTTTCCTCTCAGGGGTGTACTCCACCCTGTGAGGTGTGGGGTGTCAGACTGCCCCTAGTGGGGGATGTCTCCCAGCTAGGCTACTCAGGGGTCAGGGACACACCTGAGCAGGCAGTCTGTCCGTTCTCAGATCTCAACCTCCGCGTTGGGAGATCCACGGCTCTCCCCAAAGCTGTCAGACAGAGTCGTTCGCGTCTGCACCGGCTCCTGCTACTTCCCCTGTTGGTCTTCAGCTGTGCGCTGTCCCCAGAGGTGGAGACTACAGAGACAGGCAGGCTTCCTTGAGCTGCTGTGAGCTCCACCCAGTTCGAGCTTCCCAGCGGCTTTGTTTACCTACTTAAGCCTCAGCAATGTCGGGCGCCCCTCCCCCAGCCTTGCTGCTGCCTTGCGGATAGATCTCGGCAGACTGCTGTGTTAGCAGTGAGGGAGGCTTCGTGGGCGTGGGACCCTCCCGGCCAGGTGTGGGATATATTCTGGTGTGCCTGTATGCTTACAGCGCAGTATTGGGGTGGGAGTTACCCGATTTTCCAGGTGTTGTGTGTCTCAGTTCCCCTGGCTAGGAAAACGGATCCCCTTCCCCCTTGCGCTTCCAGGTGAGGCGATGCCTCGCCCTGCTTCAGCTCTCGCTGGTCAGGCTGCAGCAGCTGACCAGCACCGATTGTCCGGCACTCCCTAGTGAGATGACCCCAGTACCTCAGTTGAAAATGCAGAAATCACCGGTCTTCTGTGTCGCTCGTGCTGGGAGTTGGAGACTGGAGCTGTTCCTATTCGGCCATCTTGCTCCGCCCCCCGCCTGGCTAGTTTTTTGTATTTTTTAGTAGAGACGGGGTTTCACCATATTAGCCAGGATGGTCTCGATCTCCTGACCTCGTGATCCGCCCGTCTCGGCCTCCCAAAGTGATGGGATTACAGGCTTGAGCCACCACACCCGGCCAAAATTTTCATATAATGTATGAAGAACAACTGGACAATTTTTATTACCACCATTTATTTGCTTAAATTTAGTAAAGATCAATTTGATTCTTTAGAACATATTGCTTTTTTTCCCACCATACCCAGCCTGTTATCAACATTTTAATATTTAGATTTCATCATGAGTGATATAACTTTCCAGGTGTCACATTAAGGCATATTTCAAAGAAACAGCTAATTCACTCAGGTAGTTTTTAACTCATTATTACACTGAAGTTCAAATTAATTGTTAGTTTTTCTGCATTCTCTGGTTATGGAGCAGACTCCCAATTCCTCAGCTTACCAGTTTTGAGAGGAATTGTGTGAAAGAGCATATTCCAAGTCCCTATCCCCAAAACAAGGGAGAATAAAATAACATACTTAGGCTCAGTATATTAGTACTATTTCATTTGAAAATATCATAAATTTTATAAAAGAAAGGCATGCACAAAAGAATATTTGTAACCAAGTATGCATTCTGAATAGGAAAGATTTATTGGAATCCCTATCACTTAGAGAAGCAGAACTACTATGGTAATATGGAATAATGGTTTATTTTCAGTTTTAGACCTTGCACAGTTGTGGGAACTTTACAGTTGCCTTTACATCCGGTATGGAGCTAAAGTCATCATAGGTTAGCAGAGCTGGCAACTGGGAAGAAAAGCTGGATTTGAAGTAGAGCTGAGCAAGGGCAAACTAGAACCTGCAGGAGAAAATGAAACCCATAAAGATAAACTGGAACTTGTATCTGACTCATTCTTCTCCATCCTCAATGACCCTGACTTGAACAGCCTGAAAGGGACTGGCACTCTTCCCTGCAAAGCCATTCATGCACCTGGCCCAGAAACCAAAAGAGGAGATCTGTGGGGAGCCAAAGAAATGTAGCAGGACGAGCTGCAGACAAAACTCCTCAGACACCGAGTTAAAGAAGGAAGGGGTTTATTCGGCCGGGGCATCGGCTAGACTCCTGTCTCAAGAGCCAAGCTCCCCAAGTGAGCAATTCCTGTCCCTTTTAAGGGCTCACAACTCTAAGTGGGTGTGCGTGAGAGGGTCGTGATTGATTGAGCTAGCAGGGGGTATGTGACTGGGAGCTGCATGCACCGGTAGTTAGATTGGAACAAAATAAGATAGGGATTTTCACAGTGCTTTTCTATACAATGTCTGTAATCTATAGATAACATAACTGATTAGGTCAGGCATTGATCTTTAACTACCAGGCCCAGGGTGTGGCACTGGGCTGTCTGCTTGTGGATTTCATTTCTGCCATTTAGTTTTTACTTTTTCTTTCTTTGGAGGCAGAAATTGGGCATACGACAGTATGAGGGGTGGTCTCCTCCCTTATTCCCTGCCCCACTTGAGACTCTCACTCAGTAGTGGGAGTTCTCACTTTCATTTTTGCTACCCATGTCTTCTTGCAAGACAGATCGATAGTGATTCATATAGTATGCTTGTGCTGAAGCATTTTGGTGAACTAAGGTAGTGATGAAGTTTTTTATCATATGAAGAAGTACAGGTAGCAAACAAGGGAGCAGTAAGCAGGTTTCTGTTACTATTATAACTCTTATTATAAGAGTTTTAAATCCTCCTAGTGCTGGGAACCATTTTCCAAACATGGCCCCAGGATCAAATCCATGCCACACTTGCACGAGCACATAGGCCAGTTTTGTCATATCTCTAACTATGTCTTCAACTACTTGCCCTTGATTATCTATGTGTAGGCAGCAATTAGTAAGGTTAAATTTCCTACAGACCTCTCTTTCAACTGCTAGCAAGTAGTCGAGAGCTAATCTATTTTGATAGATAGCATTTCTCATCTGAGTTTCTTGCCGGGCCAGAATAGTCAAGGCTCTGCCGGTTTTATTAGTGATTATTTTTAAGACAACTTGTAACCGTATGATTTGGTTGATCATGTAAATGGGGGTCCAGTATCCCCACGAACCGTCTTGTGCCCAAGTAGCAGGACCATAATATTATATGATTCTCTCAGGGGGCCATTTATCATTTTTTCAATTTCCTATAGCTATGCTTCTCTTTTTGCAGGAAGCATAGACAAGGAAGCCCAGGAGTTCACCTGTTTTTATGGGCAGTAGGAAGAAAGATGGTTTAATAGTACCAATAACACAACTACCTGCCCACTGGTCAGGTAATTTGGCATAAGCTCTATGCCCACATATCCAGTATAATCCAGTGGGGGCTATCCAGTCCCAGTGGGACTCCAGGTGGGTTCACACGGTTTGCAACTTTGGGAGTTTACTAAATGGATTTCTCTCTGTGTGATTTGAACTCCACCAAGTGACTGTTTTTGTGGTACCATTATACAGTTTCTATCTCAGACAACTAAGTCGTCCTACGGGATGAGTGAATTATTTTCCTTCTCTATCTATGCAATATTGTCCAATAATTGAGGCTTTTAGGACCCAGAAATTATCAGGGTGATTCTTTTGAGCCAGGAATTCATCAGGAACTGGGTCTCTAGGTACTAATTCTCGGGCTTCCCATGGCCATTGATCTCCTATTACAGTTCCTCCACATACATAACACCAAGTGACATTGAGAGACTGGGCTACATGCTCGACTAATTGCAAAAGCAAATTTCTTGTTTTTCCTGGAATTTCTGGTACTGGCACATTTAGTTCATCATAGAAAGTTTGAAACACTGGCTCAGGAGAGCATTTGTAAACTTCTCCTCAAACCAAGATATTTACTCGAGGATCCAGTCCGGCCCTGTCGATTCCTAAGGTCACACGCTCCTCTTTTTCCCAGCGAGGATCAAGGGGATTGGTTATTACTAGCTCTAAGGAGTTACATTGTCCCTTAGGACAGTTACATTGTCCCTTACATTCCCTAGTACAGGAAAGGACGTTTTTTTTTTTCCTTTCTGAAGGTGGACTAGATCCTTTTCATTTTTTTTTATTCAAGTGGCCTAGATGACACAAGACCAGTATTTACATTTATTTCCACACAGTCCTGATTTATGACAGATGAACTTATTTTCTGCCATATAGCCTCTTTTCTAATTAAGAGAACCACATCTTATTCCTAACTTACTACTATTAATGACAGCACAGGCATTTAAGGTGACTTGTTTGAGAACCCCTTTTTCTTCTGTTTTTGCTAACACTTTACTCGTATCGTTTATGAGCCCCCACCAGTCCTCAATCCTTAATCTTATTTTAAAAACTGTGGTCATGGGAGGCTCAGATGGGTCATAACACACATCAGGGTGGTCATTTCCTGGGCTACATACCTTGTATGGAATAACATTATACAAACAAATTCTTTTTAGAGTTCCAGTAAACTTATAATAACCGTAAAATAATAGAACCGTAGCAACCTTTTGTCCTACGTCAGTGACTTGATGTATACACTGGGAACAGTCCTCAGTCTGAGGAAGGTCAGTTGAAGTCCTTGCTGTAAAAGTCCAAATTTTAAGGTAAATGAGCCCTGCAATGAGTTTCCTCATGCTTCAGCCTTGCGTGGACCACTCAGCTTCCAGGTGTGACTGGAGCAGGGCTTGTCGTCGTCTTCAGAGTCACTTTGCAGGGGCTGGAGAAGCTGCTCCCTACCACGTCCACTCACAGTCTACTGATGTTTAAGGATGGTCTCAGAGTTCGGGCCTGCTAGAATAAACTGAGTCCAAAACCTTTACACAGTTATGTTCAACGGGGCTCTCTGATACCGGGAGCAAGGTGGTGGGGTTTAGGTTGTTGCAAACTTCAGTGGTTATGTGGGGATTTTCACATAGCAGGCTTTGGTACTTGTTTAATCTAGCATTTGTTAACCAATGATGTCCTTTGGTAATCATTAAAGTTACTACAGCATGGGGGGACCTTTATATTCAGGTTTTGCCTAAGGGTTAGTTATCTGCTTCTTCTGCTAACCAGGCTGTTGCTGCTAAGTCCCTTAGACCTGGGAGCCAGCCTTTTTCTAGTTGTTTTGAGAGATAGGCCACTGGCCTTGGCCAGGGCCCCACAGTCTGGGTTAAAACTCCAACTGCCGTTTTTTTCTCTTTCTGACACATAGAGTGTAAAGGGCTTTGTCAAATCTGGTAGTCCTAGGGCTGGGGCCAACATGAGTTTTTCCTTTAATTTACAAAAGGCTTGCTGTTGTAGAGGCCCCCATTCAAAAGGCTCCCGATCACCCCCCTTTGTAACCCCATACAAAGGTTTGGCTAGTACTGCAAAGTTTGGAATCCATAATCTGCAAAAACCCACAGCTCCTAGGAATTCCCTTACTTGCCTTATGGTTTAGGTTCCGGTATGTGGCAGATGACCTGCTTTCTTTCTGACCCCAGGCTGCACTCTCCTTTCCGAATACTGAATCCCAGGTAGCATACCTGCTGTCTGCAGATCTGAGCTTTCTTCTCGGACACCTTATACCCACAGTCCTCCAGGTGCCGAAGCAGGGCATCAATCCCTTTTGTGCACCCGACTGCCGTGGAGTGTCCCAGCAGAAGGTCGTCCACGTACAGGAGCAAGACACAGCCTAGGTCTTTAGCAGGAAACTTTTGCAGGTCTCGAGCCAGGGCCTCCCTGAAGATAGTAGGGGAGTTCTTGAAACCTTGGGGAAGCCGGGTCCAAGTGTACTGAGTAGTGACACCTGATTGCGGATCTTTCCACTGAAAGACAAACAGCTTCTGGCTCTCAGGAGCTATTCTGATGCTAAAGAAGGCATCTTTTAAGTCCAGACATGTAAACCAGCTGTCCTTTGCCGGCAGCAGCCCTAACAATGTGTAAGGGTTAGGAACTGTTGGGTGCAGAGTCACTGTAGCTTGGTTGACCAAGCGCAAGTCCTGTACTGGTCGGTAATCCTTGATCCCTGGCTTAGGGACAGGCAGGAGAGGGGTGTTCCATGGAGACTGGCAACGAACTATAATTCTACAGGCTTTCAAGCACCTGAGATGAACCTGGATTCCTTCGAGAGCTTCTCTGGGAACTGGATACTGCTTTTGTCTAATTGGCTGTGCCCCAGGCTTAACTTCTATGAGTACAGGGGCTTGGTTGACGGCCAGTCCCGGAGGATTATCCTTTGCCCATACTTGGGGCCATCGCTTAGCTAGAGCTGGTTTTATCTCTTGGCCTGGCTTGGTTAGAAAAACTCTCCATTCTTCTTCCTGGAGGACTGTAAGGGCCATGATAACTCCTGTTCCTAGTAACTTTAGCTGTAAAGAGCCCTGTTTTGTAAAGGAGATGGTGGCTCTCAACTTGCTAAAGCAAGTCTCTTCCCAGCAAGGGCAAGGGACAGCCAGGCATGTACAAGAACTGGTGAACTATCTCATGTCCCCCCACCGAGCAGGTCCGTGGTAGGCAGAAAACCTGCTTAGTGGAAACTCCTGTTGCTCTGTTTATATCAATGGTTTTCTTGGATAAGGGAGCGACCAGGGTGGTCACTACTGAGTGTTCAGCACCAGTATTGACCAAAAACTTAATGTCCTTGCCCCCAGTTGTAATCCTGATTGTGGACTCCTTGGGGGCACTTGAGCCTGGTCCCCTTCAGTCCAATAACCCTTCAACCAGATTGAACAAAGCTCCCTCATCTTTATCTGAGGTCTTTTGCTCTGAACCACCTTGCTTTTGCTTCAGTTGGGGACACTTATCTTTCCAATGCTCTATTTCCTTTCAACGGGCGCATTGGTTACGTTGCAAGCATGGGCGATTAGACTGGGTATTCTTCCCTGAACCCCCCTTCCCCTCTCCTTTCAGGGGAATCCCTTAATGGCCGTGGCCAGTAAGTTGGTATTTCGCCTAGCCTGGCATTCACCTTCCTTACGACTTTCTCTGTGACTTGTTGCATCTCTATTCACAAACACTTGACTGTCTATTTCCAGTAACTGTGGGGTATTAATACCTACAAACCCAGCCTGTTTCTGCAATTTTCTCCTGATATCTTCTGTGCTTTGACTAACTAAGGCCATGTTAGTCATGTGAGGATTTTCAGGGCTATCTGGATCAAAAGGAGTGTACATACGATATGCCTCACACAGTCTTTCATAGAATTGCGCTGGACTCTCCTCTTTTCCGTGGATGACCTCAGAGACTTTATTTACATTTTTAACCTTTTGAACCCCTTTCTTTAGACCTTCTATTAATACCTCACGGTACCGTCTTAGCCTCTCCATGTCTGGTCCCTCGTTCGGGTCCCATTGGGGGTCTATTCCTGTCAGTTGAATTCTTATATATTCTTGGGGATTTTGGTAATTGGCTGGGACGTGCTCCTCTAGCCACTTAGTTGCCGCCTGGAGCACCCTTAGCCTTTCATCTGTATTAAAGAGGCACATGAGCAGCTGGTGGCAATCAGTCCAAGTAGGATTATGAGTCTGTATAATAGTTTGGAGCAAGTCAATTAAAGCTTGAGGCTTTTCAGTGTAAGATGGAGTATTATTTTTCCAATTGAGGAGATCAGCAGAGGTGAAAGGTTGATACACGCCTTTCCACCATATGTCCATCCTCATCTACTCCAGTATATAGCTGCTCTTTCAGGGGCATTTGGATTCCAGTCTTGGGCCATAAGTGAGCTTCCAAGAGAGGAGCTTCTCCCGTGGCTTCACTTCCTCTCTTGTCTACTCTGGGTGGTCTAGGGGTGTGGTCATCTGGTGGAGGTGGAGGTGCTGTAGGTTCAGGGTGGGGAGCCATTCCTCCTGATAAGGAGGGGATATTGCTGGTACCAGTTCCTGCCATGATTCTTCTGGTGTTGGGTCGGACAGGACTTTTGGTGCTAACTTCCCTCAGCAGGTGGAGCGAAGACCTTCCTTAACTAACTGTCCCTTTGCTACTAGTACTGCTGCTGCCTGTCCTCATAACCACTGTAGGGTTCCAAAATCAGCTGTAACCAAGAGTCTATATATGGGAACTGATCCAGGTACCCTGGCTTACAGGTTACCCTGTGCCATACCTTCGAGACAAGCAACCTGTCCAGGCTTCCTTCTGACGGCCAACCCACCTCTAATGCTGGCCAGTCTATCTCACACAAAGTTCTAAGTTTTCCTGGTGTCATGGTGACTCCATAGTCTCCCTTAAATCCCTTTTTGAAATTTTTCTTTTTCTTTTTCTTTTTTTGAGACAGTCTTGCTCTGCCACCCAGGCTGGAGTGCAGTGGCCAGATCTCAGCTCACTGCAAGCTCCACCTCCCGGGTTTATGCCATTCTCCTGCCTCAGCCTCCCAAGTAGCTGGGACTACAGGTGCCCGCCACCTCGCCCAGCTAGTTTTTTGTATTTTTTTTTTTTAGTAGAGACGGGGTTTCACCGTTTTAGCCAGGATGGTCTTGATCTCCTGACCTCATGATCCGCCCGTCTCGGCCTCCCAAAGTGCTGGGATTACAGGCTTGAGCCACCACGCCCGGCCTGAAATTTTTCAACATAGCTCCTAGTGGGGTGGGCTTACTTTGTGCCCGACCCATGTTTCCTCCAGACAAAACACCACGCTCACACCACACGCACACCACAAAACAAAGAACAGGTAAAAAGGGCACACACACACACTTTTACAGTTTACGCCAAACCAAAATCAAAACCAAAATCAGGGTATCAAAAAATCTAAGCCAGGTGAAAACCAAAACCAAAGTATCAAGCAATCTAAGTCAAGTAAAAAACAAAAACCAAAGTGCCGGTACAGGCACACTGTAGGTGATCAGGCCACGCTTCCACTCAAATGGAGTAGGCAAGTTCCCAAGACCAATCCTGTCAAGCAATTTAAACCAAATCAAAACCAAAACCAAAACCAAGGTGCCGATAAAGGCACGCTGTGGGTGATCAGGCCAGGCTTTCACTCAAATGGAGTGGGCATGTTCCCAAGACCAGTCCTGTCAAGTAATTCAAACCAAGGCAAAACCAAAATCAAAACCAAACCAAAGTGCCGGTAGAGGCACGCCCTGGGTGATCAGGCCACACTTCCACTGAAATGGAGTGGGCAAGTTCTCAAGACTAGTCTTACCAAGTTTCAGATGTCCGGACTCCCAGTACTAGCTCCTTCCCAGTGTTCAGCCACTGCGGTGATCCTCCACAGGGGCCTACCACACACTGCTCTGGTGAGGCGCCCCACCAGGGCAAATGCCTACCCAGGAGCGCTCTCAGGATCCGCAATGCTCAGGCTGGTCAGAGTCCCCCGCAGGATGTTCCACAGGGCAGGCTTAAGCTGCCTAAGGAGCTGCCTCGACCATCTGCCAATCACCTCGCTTCCCGGTCAGGGAAACAAGAAATGTAGCAGGACGAGCCACAGACAAAACTCCTCAGATGCCGAGTTAAAGAAAGAAGGGATTTATTTGGCCAGGGACATCAGCAAGACTCCTGTCTCAAGAACCGAGCTCCCCAAGTAAGCAATTCCTGTCCCTTTTAAGGGCTCACACCTCTAAGGGGGTGTGTATGAGAGGATCGTGATCAATTGAACAAGCAAGGGGTACGTGACTGGGGGCTGCATGCACCAGTAATTAGATCAGAACAAAATAGGATAGAGATTTTCACAGTGCTTTTCGATACACTGTCTATAATCTATAGATAACATAACCGATTAGGTCAGGGGTTGATTTTTAACTACCAGGCCCAGGGTGTGGTGCCAGGTTGTCTGCTTGTGGATTTTGTTTCTGCCTTTTAATTTTTACCTTTTCTTTCTTTGGAGGCAGAAATTGGGCATAAGACAATATGAGGGGTGGTCTCCCCCCTTATTCTTTTTTTGTTTTGTCTTTTCATTTTTATTACTCAAAAAGGTTTCATTTTTTTATTTAGCTTTGTGACTCTGTGCTTGTGCCTTCAACACTTTCACAGTGACTTTCTGCTCCATAAGGAAAGCACGCTTGATCCTATCACGAACACATTCAGCACACATGGAACCACCATAGGCCCTGCTAATATGTTTCTTTGTTTTGGGCATTCTCATAAGAACTTTAGGTCTTACAGCACGAACCCCTCAAAGTCTGCCTGGGCACACACCACATGCAGATTTTGGTGCTTTCCCAACCTTCTTGGTAAAAAGGTAAACAATTCTATTACCAGGGATTCACAACAGCCTGCTTTTGTTAGAAGCTGTATTGTAGGAAAGCCTACATCAGTATATCAAATGCTGGACCATTCTGAGTGCCTGCAGACAACGTCCCTACAAACCAAAAAAAAAGTCCAGGACCAGACAGATTTATAGCTGAATTCCACCAGAGGTACAAGGAGGAGCTGGTACCATTCTTTCTGAAACTATTCCAATCAATAGAAAAAGAGGGAATCCTCCCTAACTCATTTTATGAGGCCAACATCATCCTGATACCAAAGCCTGGCAGAGACACAACAAAAAAGGAGAATTTTAGACCAATATCCCTGATGAACATCAATGCAAAAATCCTCAATAAAATACTGACAAACCGAATCCAGCAACATATCAAAAAGCTTATCCACCATGATCAAGTGGGCTTCATCCCTGGGATGCAAGGCTGGTTCAGCATATGCAAATCAATAAACATAATCCAGCATATAAACAGAACCAAAGACAAAAACCACATTATTATCTCAATAGATGCAGAAAACACCTTTGACAAAATTCAACAACGCTTCATGCTAAAAACTCTCAATAAATTCGATATTTTGGGGATGTATCTCAAAATAATAAGAGCTATTTATGACAAACCCACAGCCAATATCATACTGCATGGGCAAAAACTGGAAGCATTCCCTGTGAAAATGGGCACAAGAAAAGGATGCCCTCTCTCACCACTCCTATTCAACATAGGGTTGGAAGTTCTGGCCAGGGCAATCAGGCAGGAGAAAGAAATAAAGGGTACTCAATTAGAAAAAGAGGAAGTCAAATTGTCCCTGTTTGCAGATAACATGATTGTATATTTAGAAAATCCCATAGTCTCAGCCCAAAATCTCCTTAAGCTGATAAACAACTTCAGCAAAGTCTCAGGATAAAAAATCAATGTGCAAAAATCACAAGCATTCTTATAAACCAATAACAGACAGAGAGCCAAATCATGAATGAACTCCCATTCACAATTGCTTCAAAGATAATAAAATACCTAGGAATCCAACTTACAAGGGATGTCAAGGACCTCTTCAAGGAGAACTACAAACCACTGCTCAATGAAATAAAAGAGGATACAGACAAATGAAAGAACATTCGATGCTCATGGATAAGAAGAATTAATATGGTGAAAATGGCCATACTACCCAAGGTAATTTATAGATTCAATGCCATCCCCATCAGGCTACAAATGTCTTTCTTCACAGAATAGGAAAGAACATATTGCTTTTTACACTTTGACTTCTGGCTATGGGATGGATTATTTTAGTCATAAGAAAGTATAACTGATCTAATACTTTACACTTATTTTCTCTTCTTCCTAATGCCAGTCTAGCTTCTGGATCTAGGAGCTTCCTAATGCCAATCTAGGAGGCTGGAAAGAGTATACGGTTAGAAAATTGGTAGGCATAACACTTCCTTTAAGATTTCTGGGCTGACTTAGGATCTGGTGAATACTATTCAAGAAAGAAGGCCGGGCGCGGTGGCTCAAGCCTGTAATCCCAGCACTTTGGGAGGCCGAGACGGGCGGATCACGAGGTCAGGAGATCGAGACCATCCTGGCTAACATGGTGAAACCCCATCTCTACTAAAAAATACAAAAAACTAGCCGGGCAAGGCAGCGGTCGCCTGCAGTCCCAGCTACTCGGGAGGCTGAGGCAGGAGAATGGCGTAAACCTGGGAGGCGGAGCTTGCAGTGAGCTGAGATCCGGCCACTGCACTCCAGCCTGGGCGACAGAGCGAGACTCCGTCTCAAAAAAAAAAAAAAAAAAAAAAGAAAGAAGATAAAGAAAGGTAAATGGAATTAAATCAGAAGTTTGGGATTCCATATCAATGGCATTGTTAAATTCTAGAGGAGAGAGTTTGTGGAGCTCTGGTTCCATAAACTCTCTCCCCTAGAATTTCATACTTCTACATTCAATACTTCTACATTGAACTAACTTGATAGTATGTGCACATACATGTACCATATAAACACTTGGCAGAGATGTTCAAGTGCAGAGCCTTGTGCAGGGTGGACAATTTGAATAGATTATGTAGATAGGTCCTGCCAATTCTGAATCTATGATTTGTGCTTGTGAATTATCTTGCTTTCACTCTCAAATCCACTCATTCATTCAGAAAATGCTTATTGCCAGTCACTGGACTAAACTCTGGACCTAGGTTCTCAAGGACGAGAAAAGGCCAGGAATAAAGATTTCCTCAGCCTCCTCCCTGAGCCAGAATGAGGGAGAAAGTATGGAGATGTCAGTTGGAGGGACTAAGTTACATGGTCTGCAAATAAGAAGGGAGTCAAGGCAGAGGTACTTTAGGGACTCCTTGCCTGCCTGTTGGTAAACTGTCTCACAGAAATTAGCATTGTCCTGTCCCTCAACAAGTGTGCAAATATATTCTGCCTACCCTTTCCAGTCACCCTGACAATGATCTTATTGAATGACAGTTCTGAAAAGTGATAATTTATTACTTCAGTTTAACTGTTACCCAATTTTCTTGCCATTTCACTAGACAGAAGTGTGGAAAGTAGATCCTAAGCACAAATTACACTTCCTTTTTATACTGGAACATTCCACAAAGACATGACTATTATACAGTTCTGATTAAAGCCAAATGCTGCAGTCATAATAAATTAAAGATTTGTGGCTTCATTGTCTGTTTCTATCATTTACCCTGGGATTATGGAACAAAGCCCACTAAATTCCCTTTTTCATTTTCTGAAAAATGCCTTTTAGACTTTTCTATAATTCCCTCACCTTGAGATCACCCTAGCCTTGATTTTTTTGTGCAAACAATTATGTCTTATAAAAATCTGAATTGTATTAATTCCTTTATTTATAATCTCAACCGTTTTCTGTTTGTCACTCTTTCTGCTCTCCTTGGCTTTTCCCCTTTCTTTTCCAAGGGTTGTAGGATTCCTGACAGTTTGGTTTGAAGTTTAGTTCAGTATTCTATGTATCAATATGCCTTATTTACTTTGTTTTAGTTTTAATTTTAAATTTTTAATTTTTGTGTGTGCAGAAAAGTGTGGAAAGTAGGTCCTAAGCACAATTTGTGCTTCCTTTTTATACTGGAACATTCCACAAAGACATGACTATTATACAGTTCTGAGTAAAGTCAAATGTTGCAGTCATAATAAATCAAAGATTTGTGGCTTCATTGTCTGTTTCTGTCATTTACCACAGGTGCACATATTTCTGAGGCACATGAGACACTCTGATACAGGCACATAATGTTTAATAATCACATCAGGATAAATAGGGAATCCATTAACCCAAGCATCTAACTTTTCCTTGTGTTACAAATGATCCAGTTATACTCTTTCAGTTTTTAAAATGTATAATAAATTGTTGTTGACCACAGTCATCCTGGTTGCACTATCAAATGGTCGATCTTATTCATTGACTCTAACGATATTTTTGTACCCATTAACCATCCCCGTCCTCCCTACCCATTATCCTTCCCAGCTTCTGGTAATCATGGTTCTACTCTATCTCCATGAGTTCAATTGTTTTAATTTTTAGCTCCCACACATAAGTGAGAACATGCAAAGTTTGTCTTTCTGTGCCTGGCTCATTTCACTTAAAATAATGTCCTCCAGTTATATTCAAGTTGTCACAAATGAAAGGATCTCATTCTTTTTATAGTTGAGTAATACTCCATTGTGTATATGTGCCATCTTTTCTTTATCCATTCATCTGTCAACAGACACATAAGTTGCTTCCAAATCTTGGCTATTGTGAATAGTGCTGCAATAAACACAGGAATTCAGCTATCTCTTTGATATATCAATTGTCTTAATTTTGGATATGTACCCAGCAGTGGGGTGGCTGGATCACATATATGTAAGCTCTATTTTTAGTTTCTTTGAGAAACCTCCAACTGTTCTCTATAGTGGTTGTACTAATTTACCTTGCCACCAAGAGTGTATGAGGGTTCCCGTTTCTCCATATCCTTGCCAGCATGTTATTGTCTGTGTTTGGATTAAAGCCATTTTATTTATATATATTTATTTGTATCTTCTCTTATTTTCTTAATCTCACTAATGATCAAACAATTTTGTTTATATTTTCAAACCACCAGCTTTTTGTTTCATTTATCTTTAATTTTTTTTGTTTCAATTTCATTTAGTTCTGCTCTGATCTTTGATATTTCTTTTCTTCCGCTGGGTTTGGGTTTGGTTTTTATTTCTCTAGTTCCATTAGGTGTGAGCTTAGATGGTCTATTTGTGCTTTCAGACTTTTTGATGTAGGCTTTTAATGTTAGGAACTTTCCTTTTAGCACTACTTTTGCTGTATCCCAGAGGTTTTGATAGTTCGTATCACTATTATCATCCAGTTTAAAGAATTTTCTAAATTTCCATCTTGATTTCACTGTTGACTCAAGGATCATTCAGGGGAAGATTATTTAATTTTCATGTGTTTGTATAGTTTTGAGGGTTCCTTTTAGAGTGAATTTTCAATCTTATTCCATTGTAGTCTGAGAGAGAACTTGATAGTAATTTTGATTTTCTTAAATATATTGAGACTTGTTTTGTGGCCTGTCATATGATCTATCTTGGAGAATGTTCTATGTGCTGATAAAAAATGTATATTTGGCAGTTGTTGGGTAGAATGTTCTGTAAATATCTGTTTAGTTCATTTGTTCTAGGGTATATTTTAAGTCAGTTTTTGTTGTTGTTGTTGACTTTCTGTCTTGATGACCTGTCTAGTGCTGTCAGTGAAGTATTGAATTTCTCCACTATTATTGTTTTGCTGTGTCGCTCATTTCTTATGTCTAGTGTAATTGTTTTATAAATTTGAGAGCTCCTGTGTTAAGTGCATATATATTTAGGATTGTGATATTTTCATGTTGGACTGATATTTTTCATTATATAATGCCCCTTTGTCTTTTTTTAAATTTTGTTGCTTTAAAGTCTGTTTTGCCTAATATAAGAATAACTACTCCTGCTTGCTTTTGCTTTTCATTTGCATGGAATATCTTTTTCCACCCCTTTACCTCAAATTCATGTGAGTCCTTATGTGTTAGGTGAGTCTCTTGAAGACAGCAAATAATTAGTGGTAGGATTTTTGTCCATCCTGCCATTCTGTATTTTTTAAGTGAAACATTTAGGCCACTTACATTCAGTGTTAGTGTTGAGAGATGAAGTACTGTTTTTTCATCATGCTAATTTTTGTGTGAATACTTTTTAAAAAATTGTGTTATTGTTTTATAGGTCCTCTGAGATTTATGCTTTAAGAAGATTCTGTTTTGGTGTATTTCAGCGTTATGTGTTAAGATTTAGAACTCCTTTTAGCATTTCTTACAGTGCTGGCTTGGTAGTGGGGAATCGTCTCCACATTTCTTTGTCTCAAAAAGACTTTATCTCTCCTTCATTTATGAAGATTAGTTTCACTGGATACAAAATTCTTAGCTTATAATTTTTTTGTTTTTGTTTTTGTTTACTGAGGTAAAAGACAGGACCCCAATCTCTTCTGACTTGTAAGGTCTCTGCTGAGAAATCTGCTGTTAATCTGACAGGTTTTATATATCTATATCTATATCTATATCTATATCTATTTATCTGCATATAGCTATAGATATATCCCAATTTGAAATGAAGAAGTCAATTTATCCATCTTTGCAGATGATATGATGTTACATTTGGAAAACCCTTTAAAGATTTCACCAAAAAATCCCATTAGACCTAATAAATTATGTATAGTTACAGGATACAAAATCAACACACAAATATCAGTAGCATTTCTAAATGCCAATAGTGAACAATCTGAGAAAGAAATCAAAAACTTATTTGAGGGAATAATTGAGGAAGACTTCCCTGGCCTTGCTAGAGACCTAGACATCCAAATATAAGAGTCTCAAAGAACATTCGGGAAATTTGTCACAGAAAGATCATCACCTAGGCACGTGGTCGTCAGGTTATCTAAAGTCAAGACAAAGGAAAGAATCTTAAGAGCTGTGAGGCAAAAGCATCGGGTAACTATATATATATTTACATATATATATATGTACATTTATATGTGTATATTTTTTCAGTCTTCTTGAGTTTCTTTCATCAATATTTTATAGTTTTCATTGCAGAGAGCTTTCACTTGTTTAAGTTAATCCCTGCATAGTTTATTATGTTTGTGACTACTGTGAATGGGATTACTTTATTGATTTCTTTCTCAGATTGTTCACTATTGGCATTTAGAAATGATACTGATTTTTGCGTGTTAATTTTGTATCCTGCAACTGTACATAATTTGTTCACCAGGTCTAATGGGATTTTTTGGTGAAGTCTTTAGGTTTTTCCAAATGTAACATCACATCATCTGCAAAGATGGATAAATTCACTTATTCATTTCAAATTGGGATGCCCTTTATGTCTTTCTCTTGTCTGAATGCTCTAGCTAGGACTTTTAGTAGTATGTTGAATAACAGTGGTGAAAGTGGACATCTCTGTCGTGTTCCAGATTTAGAAGAAAGGCTTTCAGTTGTTTTTTTTTTTTTTTTTTTTTTCCCATTAAGTGTTATATTAGCTGTGATTCTTTCATATATGGCTTTTATTATATTGAGGTATGTTTCAATCCCCAGTATTTTGGGACTTGCTGTCATGAAGGTATGTTGAATTTTATCAAAC
Organism: Rhinopithecus roxellana; assembly: GCF_007565055.1. Classification (NCBI taxonomy): domain Eukaryota; kingdom Metazoa; phylum Chordata; class Mammalia; order Primates; family Cercopithecidae; genus Rhinopithecus; species Rhinopithecus roxellana. The sequence continues at coordinate 45,327,401 of NC_044555.1, forward strand.
ACTTTTTTAGCATCATCTGAAAATATCATACGGTTTTTGTCCTTCATTCCATTGATATGATGTATCACATTGATTGGTTTGTATCTGTTGAACCATCCTTGAATCCCTGGGATAAATTCCACTTGATCATGAATAATGATCTTTTTAATGTGTTCATGAATTTTTTAGTATGTTGTTGAGTAGTTTTGCATCAATGTTCATCAGTGATATTGGCCTATAGTTTTCTTTTTTGATGTGTCTTTGTCTAGTTTTGGTACCAGTGTACTATTGGCCTTGTAGAATCAGTTTGAAAGTATTTCCTCCTTCTTTTGTTCTTCAGAATACTTTGACGTAGGATTTGTATTAGTTCTTTAAATGTTTGATAAAATTGAGCAATGAAGCCCATCACGTCCTGACATTTCTTTGCTGGGAGACTGTGTTACAGCTTTGTTCTCATTGCTTGTTTTTTGTCTACTCAGGTTTTGGATTTCTCCATGGTTCAAAATTTGTAAGTTGTATTTGTCTAGGAATTTATCAATTTCTTCTAGGTTTTCCAATTAATTGGCATATAGTTGCTCATAGTAGCCTCTAATGATCTTTTCAATTTTTGTGGTATTGGCTGTAATATCACCTTTTTAATTGCTGATTTTATTTAATTGGGTCTTCTCTCTTTTTTCTTATTCTGAGTTTAAGTTTGTCCATTCTTTTCATCTTTTCAAAAAACCCACTTTTTTCCCATTGATCTTTTTTAGTGTTTTTTAATTTCAATTTAATTTATTTTTGATCTTCTCTTATTTATTTATTTTCTTCTATGTTTGGGTTTGATTTGATCTTGCTTTTCTAGTTCTTTGAGATGCATCTTTGTTTATTTGAAGTTTTTCTAAAAACGTTTTGAAGTCACCCTTGTAGCTATAAACTTTTATTTTTTACTATTTATTTCACTGTATCTCGTAGGTTTTGGTATATCCTGTTTCTCTTTTTATTGGTTTAAGAGATTTTTTCAATTTTCTTAATTTCTTCATTGACCCACTGTTCACTCAGGAGCATATTGTCTTATTTTCATGTGTTTGGATAGTTTCCAAAATTCCTCTTGTTATTGGTTTCTAGTTCTATTCCATTGTGTTCAGAAAATATATTTCTTATAATTTCATTTTTGAGGAATTTTTAACGACTTGTTTTGTGTCCTAACATATGGTCTATTCTTGAGAATGATCTATGTGCTGAGGAGAAGAATGTGTATTCTGCAGTCATTGAATGAAATGTTCTGTAAATATCTATTAGATCCATTTGTTTCACAGGACAAATGAATTCTAATATTTCTTTGTTGATTATCTGTTTGTATAATCTGTCCAGTGCTGAATGATGGGTCTTGAAGCCTCCAACAATTATTGTGTTAGGGTCTATTTCTTTCTTTAGCTCTAATAATTTTTGCCTTATATATCTGGGTGTTCCAGTGATTGTTGCATGTATCTTCTTCTCCCCCTTCTGCTTTATTTACTTTGGAGTTAATTCATGCTGCTGCTACAATTAAATTTGACAAGAATCACCTATTGTGCCAGAATTTTCAGTGCTGTGGCTGCTCAATGTTTGCCTTTGGCCAACTGTATGGCAAAAAGTCTAAGTGCTAAAGTAATTATTTCTCCTTAGGTTTCTATCAGATTACTAAATAAGTAAAGATAATTTTTGCTCCACGTTTCCCCTTTATCTTTCTCCCCAGTATATTTGTAACAATCCCCACTGCAAACATTTGAACTCTGGCAAAATGGTTGTCTTACTACCAGGAGTTAATAAGCATCAGAATCCATTTGGGCCATGTTGCTCTAGTGGATAAATTTTGTCCTAGCATCAAAGTTGTTCTTTTTAAAACAGCATTATGGCTTTCCACATTTTGTAATGGTGCTTTAGGTGAGCTAAAACAATGATTTCTAGGTAGAAGGGTCATGGAATAAAATATTACTGTTTTTTGTTATTAATGTCAATTGTTATTAAGAAAGCTTGAGCATAACAATGACAGTTCCTCTCCATTGTATAGAATGACTTTTAGTCTGTCCCACCTTCATCACCATCAAACATATTGTAAATAAAATATTAGAAGCATATGTATAGAAGGGATCATGGGAAATCATCCAGTCCATCCATGTAAGGACTGTTTATGAACTGTCCCAGAAATATTATTAGCAATTTTGTCTTAGTGAATTCCCCAGGAAAGAAGTATACAACCTCCTTTGGTAATATGCTACAGTAATACTTTCTTTCTTTTTTAATTTTTTTTTTGAGGTGATGTCTATATTTATTAGCTTGATTCATACATTGAATCATAAATTACAATGCATACATATATCAAAACACCACATAGCCTGAAAAATTATAATTTTGTCAATTCAATAAGAAATTGAAGATAAAAAATTTGTAATAGCCATTTTTTTTTCATTTTTTTTATTATACTTTAAGTTCTAGGGTACATGTGCATAACGTGCAGGTTTGTTACATATGTATATTTGTGCCATGTTGGTGTGCTGCACCCATCAACTCGTCAGCACCCATCAATTCATCATTTATATCATGTATAACTCCCCAATGCAATCCCTCCCCCCTCCCCCCTCCCCATGATAGGCCCCAGTGCGTGATGTTCCCCTTCCCGAGTCCAAGTGATCTCATTGTTCAGTTCCCACCTATGAGTGAGAACATGCGGTGTTTGGTTTTCTGATCTTGTGATAGTTTGCTAAGAATGATGGTTTCCAGCTGCATTCATGTCCCTACAAAGGACGCAAACTCATCCTTTTTTATGGCTGCATAGTATTCCATGGTGTATATGTGCCACATTTTCTTAATCCAGTCTGTCACAGATGGACATTTGGGTTGATTCCAAGTCTTTGCTATTGTGAATAGTGCCGCAATAAACATACGTGTGCATGTGTCTTTGTAGTAGAATAATTTATAATCCTTTGGGTATATACCCAGTAGTGGGATGGCTGGGTCATATGGTACATCTAGTTCTAGATCCTTGAGGAATTGCCATACTGTTTTCCATAATGGTTGAACTAGTTTACAATCCCACCAACAGTGTAAAAGTGTTCCTATTTCTCCACATCCTCTCCAACACCTGTTGTTTCCTGATTTTTTAATGATTGCCATTCTAACTGGTGTGAGATGGTATCTCATTGTGGTTTTGATTTGCATTTCTCTGATGGCGAGTGATGATGAGCATTTTTTCATGTGTCTGTTGGCTGTATGAATGTCTTCTTTTGAGAAATGTCTGTTCATATCCTTTGCCCACTTTTTGATGGGGTTGTTTGTTATTTTCTCGTATATTTGTTTGAGTTCTTTGTAGATTCTGGATATTAGCCCTTTGTCAGATGAGTAGGTTGCAAAAATTTTCTCCCATTCTGTAGGTTGCCTGTTCAATCTGATGGTAGTTTCTTTTGCTGTGCAGAAGCTCTTTTGTTTAATTAGATCCCATTTGTCAATTTTGGCTTTTGCTGCCATTGCTTTTGGTGTTTTAGACATGAAGTCCTTGCCCATGCCTATGTCCTGAATGGTACTACATAGATTTTCTTCTAGGGTATTTATGGTATTAGGTCTAACATTTAAGTCTCTAATCCATCTTGAATTAATCTTCGTATAAGGAGTAAGGAAAGGATCCAGTTTCAGCTTTCTACTTATGGCTAGCCATTTTTCCCAGCACCATTTATTAAATAGGGAATCCTTTCCCCATTTCTTGTTTCTTTCAGGTTTGTCAAAGATCAGATGGCTGTAGATGTGTGGTATTATTTCTGAGGACTCTGTTGTGTTCCATTGGTCTATAGCTCTGTTTTGGTACCAGTACCATGCTGTTTTGGTTACTGTAGCCTTGTAGTATAGTTTGAAGTCAGGTAGCGTGACGCCTCTAGCTTTGTCCTTTTGACTTAGGACTGTCTTGGCAATGCGGGCTCTTTTTTGGTTCCATATGAACTTTAAAGCAGTTTTTTCCAATTCTGTGAAGAAACTCATTGGTAGCTTGATGGGGATGGCATTGAATCTATAAATAACCTTGGGCAGTATGGCCATTTTCACGATATTGATTCTTCCTATCCATGAGCATGGTATGTTCTTCCATTTGTTTGTGTCCTCTTTGATTTCACTGAGCAGTGGTTTGTAGTTCTCCTTGAAGAGGTCCTTTACATCCTTTGTAAGTTGGATTCCTAGGTATTTTATTCTCTTTGAAGCAATTGTGAATGGAAGTTCATTCCTGAATTGGCTCTCTGCTTGTCTGTTACTGGTGTATAAGAATGCTTGTGATTTTTGCACATTAATTTTGTATCCTGAGACTTTGCTGAAGTTGCTTATCAGCTTAAGGAGATTTTGGGCTGAGACGATGGGGTTTTCTAAATATACAATCATGTCATCTGCAAACAGGGACAATTTGACTTCTTCTTTTCCTAACTGAATACCCTTGATTTCTTTCTCTTGCCTGATTGCCCTAGCCAGAACTTCCAACACTATGTTGAATAGGAGTGGTGAGAGAGGGCATCCCTGTCTTGTGCCAGTTTTCAAAGGGAATTTTTCCAGTTTTTGCCCATTCAGTATGATATTAGTTGTGGGTTTGTCATAAATAGCTCTTATTGTTTTGAGGTACGTTCCATCAATACCGAATTTATTGAGCGTTTTCAGCATGAAGGGCTGTTGAATTTTGTCAAAAGCCTTTTCTGCATCTATTGAGATAATCATGTGGTTCTTGACTTTGGTTCTGTTTATATGCTGGATTATGTTTATTGATTTGCGAATGTTGAACCAGCCTTGCATCCCAGGGATGAAGCCCACTTGATCATGGTGGATAAGCTTTTTGATGTGCTGCTGAATCCGGTTTGCCAGTATTTTACTGAGGATTTTTGCATCGATGTTCATCAGGGATATTGGTCTAAAATTCTCTTTTTTTGTTGTGTCTCTGCCAGGCTTTGGTATCAGGATGATGTTGGCCTCATAAAATGAGTTAGGGAGGATTCCCTCTTTTTCTATTGATTGGAATAGTTTCAGAAGGAATGGTACCAGCTCCTCCTTGTACCTCTGGTAGAATTCAGCTGTGAATCCATCTGGTCCTGGACTTTTTTTGGTGGGTAGGCTCTAATAGCCATTTTTAAAAAGTAAAATGCAAGTAGTATATTTTATTTAAACCAATATATTCAAAATATAATTTCAAAATGTCAATATAAAATATTAGTGAGATAGTTTACATTTTTTTCTACTAAGTAATTGAAACATTTTCTGGTTTCATTTTCTATGTCTAAATATATGTAGTTTTCAATGTAGAGTTCTTATACATATATATTTCTAAGTATTTTATTTTTATTTTATAAATGGTGTTTTATTTTTTTAAAAAAAATATGATTCTTTGTTGTCCTAGACTCTGGGTCTAAGATTGCAGAAATCTGGCTGACCACTGAAGGATTTCTTTTTACCTTTTTTGTGTGTGTGTGCGTGGTGAAGTGGGAGATCAGATTATTGAAACTGTGGAAGCAGAGGAAATCAAGCACTGTACAACACATGGAGAGCCAGTAGTTATCAATTTAATATATAGTTCCTAAGTACCCACTGATAAAATACTCAGCTCTGTAGAGAACAAGGCCTTAGTTCTGAAAGAACCAATTTTGTTTTGAAAAACTTAAAATAAGTCTGATTTTTTTTTTTTTTTCTTTTCTACCTCTCTTCTCTTTTTAGGAAGCATTCTCTGTATTACTCCTGCCTGTGGATCAGTACACTGTAAGATCATGTGATAAGGGGAATATTCCTATAGGAAACTCGAGATGTACTGAATTAAAACTAATTTTAAAGTCAGTGTTTTAAAGGTTCTTTTTTTTTTTTTTCTTTGAGATAGAGTCACGCTCTGTTGCCCAGGCTAGATTGCAGTGGTGCAGTCACAGCTCACTGCAGCCTCTAACTTTTGAGCTCAAGCAATCTTCCCATCTCAATACCCTCCCTAGTACCAGGCCTGACTGATTAAATTTTTTTTTTTTTTTTTTTTTTTTTTTAGAAACAGGATCTTGCTGTGTTGCCCAGGCTGGTCTTGAATTCCTGGTCTCAAGTCATCCTCCAGTCTTGTCCTCCCAATGTGTTGGGATTACAGGTGTGAATCACTGCACCTGGCCAAATTCTTTAATCAATAATTCCCTAAAGCTCAAGTATTGGGAGTTGTTCATTCATGATAGTTGATGGTGTTATAAATGAAGAAAATTACATGGCATGGCTAATGTAATATCCAATGCAATGCTTTAAAAGGTTCAATTTCCAGAAAAATTTTGTCATAAAACTTTGAATTATTATACTGCTTGTTGTTGTAGAAGAAATATCACTGTTTTAATACTCTATACTGAATGCTGCAACTTTTTAATGTAGTTTAATGCTAATTTGTTAGAAACCTTTGTCATCATCAGTATGCTAATCAGCCAGGAAACTCTGTATTGGGGCATAAAGGGCCTTAGGGAAATGGGTTAAACTTTGTTTCATCCCATTCCCCAACCCCAGTCACCACGTAAGATAGAAATGACCTTAACCCTACTTTCTAGGAATGGTAGTTAGATTTTTAAAATGTGATTAATAGCAAGTACTTTGAATTTCTTTGAAATAAAGGATTTTTTTTTTTTCCTTAGCAGCCCAAAATAATTTGTTAAAACCCTAATGTGACTTCTTTAAAACACAATTTATGAGTCAGGAAGACAAGCTGAGGCACAAGTTATGTGCTTAACCCAAAACCATAAAATTGGAGTCAATACTAAGAGTAAATCAAGAATAGATACGAGAAGGCATTATTTCAGGTCACAATTACCCTGTGAGATTAAGATAGTTTGTATTTTCTAACTTCATTGTGTACAAAAAGTTTATTTTGAGCCTCACTTATGATTCCACTGCGTTTTTCTTAAACTACATTTTTGGACATAGTATGTAATAAATGGATTATGAATCATCCTTTGTTCAATCATTTTGTTTTTTGTTGTTTTTGTCAATAGTCTTTTGTCCTTTTTCCTCAATTCTGGAGTTGGGAACACTTTTTTTTTTTTTTTTTTTTTTTTTTTCCCTAAGTCACTAGAGAAATCATCAAGGAGGTGATATTTCTTTTTGGAGTTTGCTGATTAAAAGCTAACTCAGCCTCAATCTTTTCTAAAAAAAGGCGATGGTTCAGATAATTGCTTGATGAATGATATGTGAAACTAAGGTGACTTTCTCATAAAAACCCTGGACAAATAGAGACTATATTTCACTCCACACTCAGACCTTCTTTCAAGCCTTTCAAGCCTGAGGTGAGCTCTGCCATCTCCAGTACCAATTTTTAACCATCTCTTTAACCATGGAAAAACATTAATTTTATCTTTCAACAAAAATAAAATGTGATTAAATATTCAGTGTTAGGGGAATAACTGTTTTAGCATAGAGCAGGAAATTATTTTATTTTATTTTTTTATAATTTAGGGGGTACAAATGCAGTTTTGTTACATGGATATATTACATAGTGTACCCATCATCTAAATAGTGTACTTTATACCCAATAGATAAATTTTCATCTCTCACCCCCTTTCCACCCTCTCACCTTTAATAGTCACCATTGCCTATTATTTAACTCAGCATGACTATGTGTATTCCTTGTTTAGCTCTCATTTATAAGTGGGAACATGCAGTATTTGACTTTCTGTTTCTGTGTTAATTCACTTAGGATAATGGGAAATTGCATCCATGTTACTGCAGAGGACATGATTTCATTCTTTTTCGTGGCTAAGCAGTATTCCATGGTGTATATTTTTATCACAGCTTCTTTATCCAATCATCCATTGATGGACATGGGTTGATTCTGTGACTTGGCTATTGTGAATAACACAAAAGCTAGATACAATTAATTTTGTATAATTAAAACTAAGGAAACACAGTGATCCTAGTTGAAGTGTTAATCAATATTATGGGCCACTACAAATTATATTGTAAATAAATCCCAGGCCTCCGAAAGAATGATACCTTGACCTAAGTGTTGGCAGTACATTATTTTTTCTTCTGAAGAATGGTTTCTTTTTACCTCACATAGCTTTCATTTCTGTGGTGAGAACATTAAACATCTACTCTTATCATTTTTTAATAGTACAATATATCATCTTTAACTGTAATCACCATGCTGTGTACAATAGATCTCTTCCTATCTAGCTGTAGTTTTGTGTCCTTTGACCAACAACTCCCCAACCACCTCCCATTGACACCTCTAATATAGGGTATTCAGATAGGCTGTTCCATTGTTAGACAATTCTAGTTAGTACAAAAGATTTAAATTTGATTTAAAATTAAACCAAAATGTGGTTCTAACATCTATCCAGTGGTTAGGATTTTTGTATTCTGAAGTAAATCTTCTCCTTGCTATTAGAGCCCTTCACCTCAGATAAGATTCATGTCATGTCTCCTTGCAGTTTTCTGAAAACAGCTTTTGATTATCTGTCTAAAGACTGAACGTTCCTAGTTCTTTCAAACATTCTGTATGGTGCATATATTTTATGCCCTTTACCATCTTGGCTGCCAGCTTCTAATTTGAGCCTCCCTAATATTTTTAAAGTGTTTAATCCAGAAGCCTTCAGTGTAAGTCTTCAATGCAGTCTTGGATATATGTGTGTATATATATATGTGTGTGTGTGTGTGTATATATATATATATAGTTTTTGTTATATTTTATTTATATTTTATCTATTTATTTTATCTATATTTTATTTATTTTATATTATATTGATATTGATATTATATTTTGTTTATATATTATATATGTGTAAAACATTTACATATGAAAATATGCATACATAAGTGTATATGCAAAGTTTACATACATGTATAAATATACATATATACATTTATATATGTATATAAATATATATAAACATAAATATACATATATTTATACATGTATATAAATATATATAAACATAAATATACATATATTTATACATGTATATATTAAAACAAGTGGTGTACTTGGATGTTCCTTATGACTGAGAGAGATTCTGATGGCAATGGCACCTGGAGTAAATGTGATGGAGGAGCTGTGCTTCTGATCCATAGTTAAGTGGAAAATGGTTTTCAAATCCCTTGATTTCTAGTAGGAAAGACTGGGGAGGAGTATTTTTATGATCAATGGCCTACTCTGACTACATTAACTGGGTGAATTCATTGAATGAATTTACACAGATGAGTACCTGTGTGCAATCACAGTGGATTAATTATTAGTGTTAGGGTCAATTGTCGTAGACGGAAAAATAGCCTCCTAGAGATCTTCACATCCTAATCCCTAGAACCTGTGAATGTGTTACCTTGTATGGCAAAAGAGATTTTGCAGATGTGATTAAATTAATGATTTCAAGAAGGTGGATTATCTTGGACTATTTGGAAGAGTCCAGTGTCATTACGAAGTTCATTATAAAGTGAAAGATGGAAACAGGAAAATCAATATCAGAGTGATACCAAATAGGAATGATTCCATAGATATTTCTGGCTTGAAGACGGTGGAAGGGGCCATGAGCAAAGGAATGCAGACAGCCTCTAGCAAGTGGAAAAAAGAAAGAAAGAAAAAAGATTCTCTTCTAGAGCCTCCAGAACAGAACTGAGCACTGTCAACACCTTCGTTTTAGCCCAATAAGACACATATAGGATTCTGACCTCCAGAAGTTTCAGATAATAAATTTATGTTATTTTAAGCCACTAAGTTTGTGATAATTTGTGACAGAGTCAGTATGAAACTAATACACCAATATTCAAATTAGTATCAGTTTCCCTGGACATACTACAGGGAACTGAAAATAGGCAGTCCTAGAATGTTGCCAGTAATGAAAAGAGGATGATATTTCCATAGGGAACAATTGAACGTTTTTCCAATGATTTGCTCATTTTGCAGTTGTTTCGGTGGGACTATGAACAGAACTCAAGAATATCTAATTTGACATCACAGGAATTGTGCCTTTCTGCTTGTTTTTGTGATCCCTCACATCACTCTGAGCAGAGTCAGTATTTTATGACTTATCAGTATGACTTAATCTCTCAATGAATGCTTGTGAACTATGTAACAGAGATAGTGCTAGAGATAATTTGGCAGAAGAAACAAAGCACAGGCCTATTTTGAAGGTTAATTCCAATGATTTTCTGCCTCAAAGGAGATTTTAAGCAAGTCTCCTTGCTTTTCTATACCTAAGATCTTTGTGAATAAACTAGTGTGTCATATCTATCATTATCTAAGGTAATTAGCATGTTGTGTAATAATTGTCTTATTAGTTCTTCTCAAAGCTTTAGAAGAAGATAAGCCAAGGGAAATTTAATTTATATGAAGGTAGTTCGGCATCAGTGAATGATAGATATTAAATGACTAGTCCTGAAATTCTTAGAGAGGTAGTAACAGTGAAAATTAGAATTTTGCTGGTTTCAGTGTGTATTTTAGATTGTACTGTCTTTCACTAGAGTAAGGAAATATATTTGTAGGTGATGATTTACGTCATTCATGGTAATAACTTTTGACCTAAAGGGAACTTTTGATGTGATCTTGTCTAAACTCATTTCATACATAAAACTGAGAGTCAGAGAAAAGAAGGAACTTGATCAAGGTCACAAAGCTCACCGGTGACGTCACTAGGAGATCACATGCAGTTCTACATAAATTGCTGAAATTAAACTAAAAGCTAAAATGTAATCTTCCAAATTATTTATGGAGATAAGAATATTTTGTGGAGTAGATTGGGGTAGGATAAGGATAACAAATTATCTGATTTAACTAGATTTTTGTAATTTGCAATATCTGAATTCACTAGATGATTACCAGACCTCCTTTTCTTTTCTTCAGTTGTAGGGCTGGGTTTAGATTTTACTCTACATTTTGGTCTATTGATGGCATTGTTGCAGCTATAATTTAACAATTTGTTTTTTACCATAAAAATAATTTGCTCTGTTACAAATTGACTAAAATACTTTTTAATCTATATTTTTATTATTATTGTATGTTTTTCTAAAGAACACTTTTAAATAATGACATTAATATTCTGGCTTAATAATGTGCATGTATGTGTGTGTGTGTGTCTGTGTGTGCATGTGTAAGTGTGTGTGTGTGTGTGTGAGAAAGAGAGAGAGACAGAAATTATTTCTTTTTTCAGAATCTCAGGGTCACACAGAAAACCAACAACCACCTATGGCAGCTGTATAGTTGTGAGCAAGTCACCCTTGGCATAGTGAATCAAGAATAAATATGCTTGGATTCAGTTTTATTACTGAGGTAGGCTGAATAATGGCCCCCAAAGATATTCAGGTTCCCATCTAAGGAATCTGTAGATGCACCTTATATGGCAAATAGACTTTGCATGTATGATTAAATTAAGTATAACTAGAAGGATGGATTATTCAGGATTCTCTGTGTGGGCCCGAAATGCAATCACGATAGTCTTTTTAGGAGAAAGGCAGAGGGAAAATTTTTGACATAAAGGGAAACAGGAGGTATGATGATGTAAACAAGAGGTTGGAGTGATGTGAGGAAAAAGTCATAAGCCAAGAAATGTAGATGGGCTCTGAAAACTAGAATAGACAAGGAAAATGGAATCTCCCCTAGAGCCCTCAGAAGGAAGGAGTTTTACCACCACCTTGGTTTCAGCCCTGTCAGACTAATTTCAAGCTCTGACCTTTAGAATCGTGTTATTTTAAGCCACTAAATTTGTGGTAATTTGTTAGACTGACAATAGGAAACTAATAGAGTTGTTGGCTATGCCATTGTTAAGTCATGTATCCTTGTGCAGTTCACCTAACTCTGTCACTGCTTTTGTTCCTTTTAAATAAGATTGGGTTTAACATTGCCCATATTATAGATCTTTCGAGGTTGTCATAAGAATTGTGAAGTTGTACCTGAAATAAATACGTTGGACTTTTCTATAGAATGATATTCTTGTGAAAAAATGGAGCATCAAAAACCAGTTATTGAGTCATTGGTTGTTAGACCCGACACCAGTTAGAAACATGGTGGAAATTTTTCAGTCACTTTATGAATTTGAAATGGCCACATTTTATTTTGATCTACAGAAGATTTCCAGATCCATTGCTAAAGCGATCAATTAGTTTCCTATTTAACGGTTGCATTTTCATAATTTTACTTAACGACAAACAAAAGGTTCTGTTCTGCACAGTTTCTAACCCATATGCCCTTACTTTGCTGGTTTTATTTGAGAACAGAGGGCCTGTCTCATCAGTTGCAAAACCTTGGAGTTCAAGTCTGTGTGAAGAATGTGCAGAAATTCTTGTACTGTTGGGACTGCTGACTGCTTCCTAGCCTAAAGGAAATCAGTTGTCTTATGTTTTTACCTTTGCTTTAGAAATGACTTCTTTTTTGCTTGCTATCTTGATAAGTCTCTGAAAGACATAATGATTCCATTTGCTTTTTAAGTTTTAAATAATAATATTTACTTGCAAAGACTTTTTCAAGTAATATAATTTTATCTATTTTTATTTGTTATTTTTCAATTCTTGTAAGCTGAATTCACTGTTACATAGCCTAAACCAAGAATGGGATAAGTACATTGGTGAACTAATGCCTGAAGTATTAACCCCTATGATAACATACTTCATTTCTTTCTTGGATTTCTGCACTGTCTGATGAATTTACACAAGTTATTACAAAATAAACTGTGACCACGTTGCTCCTTGTTCTCTCATATATTGCAGTTTGTATGCAGTTTTAGATACCAGGGCTTAAAAAAATTATAGTGATTTCATGTAAATATGTATAGTCTTTTTCTAGTGGTGGTTCATATTAATGGGTTTAAATGGAAAAATGGTCCATGTAAGGAGCCATAGCACTGTCAATTAAAAATATCAAGAGGTTTATTCTGAACCATATCTAAGTGACCAATGGCCCATGACACAGCCTTCAGGAGATCATGAAAACATGTGCCCATGTTGGTGGTTGGACTCCAGCTTGGTTTTATATATTTTAGGCAGACATAAGACACCAGTCAGTACATGTAAGATGTACATTGGTTCGGTCCAGAAAGGCAGAACAACTGGAAGCAGGTGCTGGGATGGGGGTAGCTTGCAGGTCATAAGCAGATTCAAAGATTTTCTGATTGGCAATTGATTGCAAGAGTTACTATCTAAAGATCTGGAATCAATAGAAAGGAATGTCTGGGTTAAGGTAAGGGGTTGTAGAGACCAAAGTTTTTTCATGCAGATGAAGCCACTAGGTAGCAGGCTTCAGAGAGTATAGCTTGTAAATGTTTCTTATCAAACCTAAAGAGCCTGTTCTATTGGTAATTTTAAAAGGGAGGAAGGTATAATGAGGCATGTCCAGCTCTCCCTTCCCATCATAGACTGAACTAGATTTTCGGGTAAACTTTGGAATGCCACTAGCCAAGAGGAGGGGTCCATTTAGATGGTTAGGGGGCTTTGGATTTTATTTTTGTTATACAGTATATATTTAATTCACATTACTTTGTTCATATGTTTTGGGTATATAATGTAAATTCATTTCTCAACACAGTGACATTAAGAGCTCTTTGCCACAAATGACTTATAGCTGTGACATATGAGCTACAGCTTGTGAGTTACACACAGCATCTAGAGGGTTTAAGATTCGATATTACTGAAGTTTAGAAATCTTGAGTGTCCTGAGTAGAATGATAGTCCTCTTTTACAAAGAACCTGGAAAATTGGATAGCTCCTTTTTAAGGAAGTCTGTGATCCATTAATGTCTCTATTCCCTAGAATTCGTGTCCAGGGGCTATGGAGCAAGTATCCATGATTAAATGACATGGAGTTAATAGTAATCAAGGAGATTCTGAAATGGGAAAAGTTCCATTATACCCCTTACAGGATGTGCCATGGGGGCATGGCTCACTTCGGTGACTCGTCACTCAAACTTCTAGGGGGAGCATGCAGATGGGCAGGCTGTGGGGCTCCGACCCCACAACAGTGTCTAGGGGTGAATGTTTACAGCTGAAGCCCCAGTGGGTGTGTGTTACAGTATGCTCCTTCAGTTTAGCCATCTGTAGGTGCCTTGTGTTAGTCAGTTCAATTAGACCCCACCCTGCCTTATCACAAGGACAAAGGGCTTTCTGTATCCCGGGGTTTCTTGCCTTGTTGTTCCAGAAGAATCAGATCACATATGAGCTTGGAGAATGATTGCAAGGTTTTATTGCGCGGAAGTGGCTCTCAGCAGATGGTTGGGGAGCCACAAGGGAGATGGAGTGGGAAGGTGGTTTTCCCCTGGATTCAGGATGCTCAGTGACCAGGCTGTCCTCTGACTGCCCTGGCCAAACTCCACGTCGTTGTGGTGGTTAGTGGCTTCCCAGAGACTGCTGGTGTGCTCTTACACTGATGTGTTCCTTTCGACATCCAGCTGCTTGTGTGTTCTTCCACCTATGTATTCCTCTTGATGTCCAGCTGCTGGTGTGTGTGCCCAGTAGGGTCTCAGGGTTTTTATGGGTACAGGATGGGGGCATGATGGGCCAAGATGGTCTTGGGAAATGCAGCATTTGGCAGGAAAACAGAAATACCTGTCCTTACCTAGGTCTGTGGACACAGTCCCAGGGATGGAGACCTAGCCAGGGACCACAACCTTCCCTTCCCAGCACTCCCATGCTCCCCTTCTGTATCAATTCTAGGTGTATGTCGTAGTGGAAGGGACATTGAACTTGGAGTATGAAGTTCAGAGGTTGAATGTGAACTCCACCATTCATAGCTGTGTTACAGGTCCCTTCATTTCTGTGAACCTCGGTGACCTCAACTAAAAAATGACTATATATTATAATACTACTCCCCTACCTATTCCATAAGGTTGCCATAATGAAAAAGATTATATATTCATAATTCAGTTATTCATCAACAAGTATATTTTGAGCATCTTCTATGTGCTTGACTTTGTGCTAGGCCCTGAGGATTCAGCGGTGAACAGGATCGACACAGTCCCTACTTCCATTAAGGTTACATTCTACTGGAAAATACAGACGTTAAAGAAGTAAATGCACAAATAAATATGTAATTATGACTTCTGATAAGTACCAGGAAGAAAGAGGACAGAGTTTAAAGTGAGAGTGTAACAATAAACTTACTTTAGATAATGTGATCAGGGAGGATGCCACTCCGGAGGTGATGTTTAAACTGAGTTCCAAAGGAAATAAGAAAGAAACAGGTATGTGATGTGCAAGGAAAATAACATTTCAGGCTGAGGGCTAGCAACTGAAAGGACCTAGATGAGGAAATTATCTTGGCATATTTGAGGAACACAGGTTATCCCTGGTGTGGCTAGAACAGACTGAATAATGTGCAATAAAATTGGAATTGAAGTCAGAGGAGAGATCAAATAAAGCCAGTGGTAAACTTTATAAACTCTAAAATCCTATACAAGTTTAAAGTGGTGGTGGTATGATTGGCACTACTATCATCAATATAATATTCCTGAGTTCTTTCATCCTTGTAATGTGTGGCCCCAACTGACTCTTGACGCATGAAGATAAGTCTGTGGACTCCTGTTTTTATGGTTTGACTCTGAGCTAAACTGGGTGAAAGCTGGATTCCCCTAACTTTCTTTAAGACAAAAAAAAAAAAAAAAAAAAAAAAAAAAAAAAAATCTTAGGTTTCTTCTGTAGTTGCTTTCCCCCAAATGAGATTTTTCATATCTTGTGGTTCCTAATTGGGTCACTGAATCAGTGCTCATTAGAACAATATGTTGACATGCAGAAGTAAGACAAATATGTTCACCACTTGGTGGTCTGTGGCTCTTCAAGGAGAGAAGTCAGAAAAAACAGGTTGGATTGACCTTGGAAAATGTTTGTGTAGAAATAGATTTAAATATTATTTTAGTAGCAGCCTGTCAGTAAAAGCTTTATTCACTCCTGATCTCTTAGGAAAACAAAAGATTCTGCCAATAAGAACGGCACATTTCATCAGACGCGTATCTAAAAAGATGGACTTACAGATGAAGTTCTATTTGTAAATTTGGAGTCAAGGGAATATTCATCACTCCTAACTCAGTTTATCACTTAAAAGAGTTGTGAAATGTGGTGTCATTAGGCTTCTTTTTTAATTAAAGAGAGTTGAATTTTATTTTCTCTATAATGTTAGCCTTTGAGGGTGTCAGTATTCATATTCATCACTTTTAGAAGAGAGAAATTAGGATATCATTTTGGATACTTTCTTTTTTAAATCAGTTCCCTCTGAACCTAGTGATCTAAACAAAGTAGTAAACTATGTTATAGGATTTTGTCCTTTGCTGGAAAGCAGTCAGTTTGTTGCTGTATGTAGCTGATTGGAAGGGAGATTCCTAACTCTTACTGACCAATAGCTATTACCAATTTAACTGAATTGCTGTCTGTTAAATGGTGATGATCAACTTTGTGATTAACCTGTCAAAATTGTGCTGAAAAATTAAATTATAGTTACAGTCAAAACAGAGTGTCCAATTTATGCGAAATTAATGTGAGCTAACAGTTTTCACAATGACTTATTTATTTTTTAGAATACTGTGATATAATAAAAATAGATACATTTTATTTTTGTCCCTGGTTTTTGGCACAGAGATTCTAAAACCCTTGGAATTTCCTGAGCGAGATAGAGGAGTGTTTCTTTCAATCACATCTGAGTTTGTACTAATGAGGTGACTCTTAGAGGTGGGGAGGTCAGAGAGCTGCAGGATGGAGGCTGGTCACCAGAGGGGAAACCTCCATGGAAACCCCTAAACAACAGTGTTCCAGGAACTTTTGTACTGGTAAACACATCTACATGCTGGGAAGGTGGTGCAAATTGATTTCACAGGTACAGAGGCTCCTGCATTTGGGACCCTTCTGGGACAAGTCATATGTACCTATTCATCTTGCTACTCATTTGTTATCTTTTATAACAAACTATAGCAAGTAGGGCACTTCCTGAGTCCTGCGAATTGTTCTAGTTAATTGTCAATCCTGAGAGCTGATGGTGGGAACTCCTGAAGTTTCAGTTAACCAGTTAGAACTGTGGGTCACTGTGGGATCCCACTTTTGGCTGGCGTCTGAAGTGGGAACAGTCTTTTGGGACTGAGCCTTTTAACAATCTAATCGTTAATTCTACAAAGATAGTGTCAAGAATCAAATTGTGGGACACTCGCTCGGTGTTGGAGAATGGAGAATTGGTTGTTGGTGTGGAAAGATGACACATATTTAAGTATTAGGAAAAAAAACCACACCACCATCCTGGCCAGCTACTTTACTTTGCAATAAAAGTAAGAATATTTTCCATTTAAATTCCAAGCATCTTCTTCAGTTCTGGTGTTGTAGCCTTTATCAGCTTTCATAGGTTATAGTGGCAATAACTCTAAGGAGAACCTTTTGGAGCTCAGTCAGCTTACTCAGATAGACTCATGGCAAGCCACTAGCAAACCCTTGTTGTAAAAGTGGCAGCTTTGGGTCCAAGGCTGCTGTAGCAATATTTTCTGGGTGCTATCAAATGAAATTAATAAAATCATTTGTGTGGTACTTAGCATCATTACTAGCACATAGTAGATACTGAATATATATGCATGTTCATATATATTTATATGCATGTTTTTGTGTGTTTCTCTCTCTCTGTATGTATTTATATATATATACACACACATAAATGTTTATGTATGTACAGGTGTGCGTGTCTACACAGACACCCACACACATGCCTCAAAGCCTCAGTAAAACTGGGGATAATAATACTTACTTGGCTGTTATAAAGTTTAAGTGAAACAATATGCTTAGCACAGTGCTTAAAACAGTAACTGTTCTATAGCTATATATTATTATTGCTTTATTATTATTATTACAGGTATACCTTATAAAACTCTATTATCTCTAAAATATAAATAGCACCTAATAAATAGCACCTAATGCAGGTTATTTAATTCCCTGTGAAATTTAGATCATAAATAGGGGTGACATTCTCGATGTAGATCTGCGATACGGTAACTATTCAATAAATAGTAGTGAATTAGTGATGATGATGTCGATGATGATGATGATGTAAGGAAGATGATGTCACCTGTCCTCTGGAAAAGAAATGTAGGCTAGCTGCTAGTCTTTCTGAATAGCAGGATTTTACTACTAGTTGATGCTCTCCCAGAATTGTTTCTATTACTAAATTCACTTTCAACATGCCTATCCTGCTGTCCTTTCTCATGCCTTCTCTCTCACGCTCTCTCTCTCTCACTCTTGCATACCAAAGCAAGCTGTTTCTTTGTGAAAGCACCCATGACATAGTTTAGCTTACTATTTTTTAGGTCCAGCTGTACATTTTAATGAACACTTTTCATATTGTGGAATAATGATCCAGTCTTTCCTTCTTAAAGCATGTAGGGTGAAATCCTCACTATTTTTATGAAACAGCATCTGATCTTGAACTTTTATGACTCACCTCAGTCACTTCACCTGTATCTTGACCCTGTCAGATCATGTCTTTATTTAAACTTTTGGTATTTTGTTCTTTATATGTTTTTGCATTAGTTTTTATTTTAAAAATATTTCTTTCTTTCTTTTTTTTTTTTTTTTTTTTTTTTTTTTTTTTTTTTTTGAGACGGAGTCTTGCTCTGTCGCCCGGGCTGGAGTGCAGTGGCCGGATCTCAGCTCACTGCAAGCTCCGCCTCCCAGGTTCACGCCATTCTCCTGCCTCAGCCTCCTGAGTAGCTGGGACTACAGGCGCCCGCCACCAAGCCCGGCTAACTTTTTTTGTATTTTTAGTAGAGACGGGGTTTCACCGTGTTAGCCAGGATGGTCTCGATCTCCTGACCTCGTGATCCGCCCGTCTCGGCCTCCCAAAGTGCTGGGATTACAGGCTTGAGCCACCGCTCCCAGCCTAAAAATATTTCTTTAAAGTATTTTTATCTATACTATTGTGGTTTTGGTGCCTTCTTAAATTTTATGCTAGGGGTGACTACTGCCTCATTCCTCTCACTGGAGGATATCATATACAACTATATGATATAAATACAACTTGCAATTGCAATTCACCTTTTCTGAGTATGAATATGGAAATCTATAATAGTAGTTGAATTTTTACTATCTATTGATTTGGAGAATAAATAATAACAAGAAGCTATCATGAATTTGATAACACTTTGAAATGAATTTGTATTTCAGTTTAAACAACAGCATCTACACATATTGAAAAAAAAGTGTGTTTAAGTGCAAGACTTATTTATTCAGTCCATATACAGTGCTTTGCATATATAGAGCTTTGTAGACCCTTTACAACAACTCTGTTTCTCCCTCCCTATTGTTCATCCCGAGAGACATCTCTGGACCACAGATTAGAAACCACTGCTGTAAGAATTCAGATATAAGGAAAATCATTGTGCCTAAAATATGTTTAGAGAATATAGGACTTTGATATCCATGAGCATTTGAATACCTTGGCCAAGGTTATACAGCCAATAATTTGGCAGAGCCAGGATCCATATCCAGGATTTTGCATTGACATGACTTTGGCATGAATTTGAAAAATGAGTAGGAGAAAAGGAATAAATGGATGTGGAAGACATTCTATTTATTGAGTGCCTTTTGGGTGCCAAGCTCAAAGCCAGGCACTTTGCATTCCTCTTTCATGTAGTCTATGAAATAGGTGTTATTATGCCCATTTTACATTTAAGAAAACTGAGTCTCAGAGCATTTGAATACCTTGCCCAAGGTCTTATAGTCAATAATTTTAGAGCCAGGATCCGTATCCAGGATTTTACATTTTCATTGTTCGACTAAGACAGGAAGAAGTCAGCTACTGTTAATTCTGGTAAAAAAAAGTTTGAATTTAAACTGGTAAGTCAGGAGTATACAGAAATTACAGTTGTTTGCTTTTATACTTTCCTCTTTTGGCAGGCGCATCTTAACTGCCTAGGTTTTTTTAAATGTCCTGTTGAGGAAGTTTGTGTGTTTTTCTAGGCCATTATTCAACAGATTATTTTGTCTTTCATTGATTTACTATTAACATTTACCTCTACTCTCTAGGCTCTTTACATAGTCTAGAATAGTCTGTTTTTCACAGGCTATCTCGAGCAAGTTGCAAAAACATAGATAGTTCCTTTACTGGCCCTTTCTAAATTCTTCAAATTGGATTTTAAAAAGTAGATTACGATTACAAATAGGTTGCATCAATATAGAAACACCTCGACTTGCTCACTTTCTCAAAGTAATAAGGCAAATGTTAAAAAATCATTTCTGCATTACGCATTAATAAAATGCAGATGATGAAATGGCTTTCCTCATTTTCTCTTTAGTTTTCTTTCATGATTTTTACAAAGTGAATTTATGAACAGTTCAGTGCAGCTTTTCATTTTTAAGGTATTAACGATTCTTCCAAGTTTTCCATTATTTTGCGTTCAAATATGGCTAGGAGATGTGATTATTAATTACTTTTTTTAATGATTTTTGTTATAGCAAAATGTTCTCCATTGAGTTTTTTGGTGTAACATGAAAAACTTTTCTTCTGTTGTGAAAGTGTATGTACTACTGAACAGCAAGAGAACTTATGGAAATTTTAAAGTTCTTAGATGAAGCTTAACTGTGGAAATATTCTACTTTTTCATCTGCCACTAAAATCATTAAGGCTCTCTGCGTCTTGAGACATATGAATTCTTCACCTTGACTGTAGGTAACTGTTAATAGAAGTTTACTAGGCATGTTTTAATATCAGAAAGGGTTGTAATTCTGGGTTTTGAGCTATGTCCCTTTCCTTTGCCTTTTAGATTTTTGTGATTGTATCTTAGACTAATGCCAGTAGTTATTGTGGATATTTATGAGCTCGCGAGTACTTATGAGACATCTGGGTTTCCATACACTGTAAAGTTGAACAATTAAAAGCACAAACTTTGGATTCAGGATACATGTTTTTAAATCTCATGTAATGGATCAAGCCATCATTTAATGGTGGTTGTCTTGAGTAGGTTACTCACGTTTTCCCTCTTCTCAGAGAGTTCCTTTCTTTATCTGTCAAATGAAGATAATAATACCAACATCATAGATTTATTTTGAGGATTTAGAGATAATGTTATATGCTTCACACTATGCTTAGTACATAATAGGCACTCAAAACACTCAATTAAAGGTAAAGCTAATAAAATTATGATGAATATTATTTTAATGTTAGCAAAGAAAACATGCTTATGAGCTCGAGGATTTAGGATATAGTATGCCTGGCAGAGAGCACTACCAAACTGTCCCAAAAAATAGTTGCTTTTTTTCTTTTAGGAAGTCTCCAGGTCTTACAACCCAGAGTTTGGAAGGGTTGGGGAGAGAGAAAAGGGATCAGATAATTTGTATTTTTAATGCTTAGGCTTGCTAGGTAGTTGAGTATCTGAAAAATGAATATGGAAACTTGCCTCAGTTGACAAAAGTAGAATGTAAGATAGGGAAGGAGAAACAGTGCCTCAAGCAAACAAGTAAGAGCAATAGTTTACTGGTTTTCAGGTATGATATATAGACTACCCATCTCTACCCAGAGTAGTGTTTTTAATGCAGATTCCTAGGCCCAGGTCTTGACTTTCTGAAGTATATTTTCAGTCATACTGAGGTTTGAAAATCTCCTGGTATAACAAAATAAGGTTGATATGAGTTCAAGTTTTTATTTTATTTTTCCACTTGTTAACTGTATCCATGGCTGCTGTCCTTCTTATGTTCCACTCCAACTCTGCTTTTACCACTCTAGCCTTTTTTTCTCCTTGTTATTATGTAACTCAATCAACCAACTGTACATACTCAATTAGATAGTTGTGTAACATGCCATCATTTGGTCTTAAACCATTGGAGTGCTATCACTGGCTCCCCCTGTTGAACTTGTACAGTTTTCCAGCAGACAGCTGTTTTTAATTTCCTTACCTCTCATCCACAATGTCTGGTCCTGACATGACTGCCAATTCTTCTCCCTAGTTTCTATGTGGTCTTAGTTACTACCCTGACCAATCTGATGCCCAGGGTTGTTTGTTTTTTATAAGTTTACCAAATTTAGAGCCCCGATAGCAAACTTAATTCAAGGGTATGGGCTCAGATGCAAAATTCCAGAGTATATGGCCTACAGATTCTATATTCACCCAATACTTTGTACCCCAGTGCCTATCATGTCCATATCTAACTGAAAAGGCAAAAGCACATGTCCTAGGTGTGGAGAAATGGACAAGGATTCTGCACTTAAGCAGAATCTCAAAAAATAAGCAATAATTTTATTATTAGAGATGAAGAGAAAGGACACTCCTGTGAGAGGTAACAGTAAGAGCAAATACATGACTTAGGACTGGTAAACGACTCAGTGTTAGGTTTTCTATAAACATTCCTTTGTTTCTCACGGTGCAGTATGAGTAACACCTGCTTCAAAAGTCTCAGAGGGTGACTGTTTAAAATTTTATTCGTGGGTGCTCTAGACTTATTAAATTTGGATCTATGGGAATGCGACTCAACAGTCTGCATTTTCAACAACAGGCGCACCATCAAAAAACATCAAGTAGCTATATGTAACTAAGCATATGTAGTTGAAGACTTGAGAAGACTGAGCCATGTATTTCTGAAAGGGCTGAAAAGTATATAGTTTAGAGAATGCTCGCTTTCTATAAAAAAGTGGCAGTGTTTGCAATTTGCCTCACACTATGGAACCGATTACCATTTGAGTTATAATACACAAGATTCTAGAAGAAAAGAAAGTTATCTGATCTAAAGTCCAGTAAGTTTTGTTGTGTGTGTGAGGGAAGGATGAAGGGAGAGAGAGAGACTGGGGGAGGGAGGGAGAGAGAGAGAGAGAGAGAGAGAGAGAGAGAGACAGAATAGGATGACAGTGCAAGGAGGCCCTGGTGTGGCTTCTAAGTGGCAGGGAACCTTCAGTAAGAAAGAAGGCACAGTCTAAAGACTTGAAACCATGAAAATGAATGGTGGAAGTGGCCATGGGGTCAGGCACCTCTGCCTTTGGAAAGTGAGTGAACAGTAGAAAGAACTACATCTTGTGGCTTGAGTGCCAGTTCGGCCACAGTATAATAGAACACCAGGTGGACTGCTAAGATTTTTAACTCTATTATCTGCCTCCTGCACAGCACCTTTGAATCTACCTGGGATCTGGGGGAACTCACCATACTGACGAGAAGAACACTGGCCAGGCTGGTTTTGTCACCTGCTAATTGTAGAGCCCTGGGGCCTTGAGCAAACAGACAGTAGCCAGGGGGTGATTACAGCAGGCCCTGGATGAGACACAGTGCTATTTGCTTCCAGTCTGACCCAGTTCAGTCATAGTGGTGGTGGCCACGGGTACTTGTGTCACTCTGTTCCTACCTTTGGGTAGTGCAGAACAGAGAGAGAGAGAGAGAGAGTCCATTGCTTGGGAGAGGGTAAGGGAAGAGAACAAGAGTCTCTGCCTCGTAATTCAGAGAATTCTCCTGGAAATAGCCCAACACCATCAAGGTGATACCTCTATAAGTATGCAACAGCCAAAGCATTAATGGACTTGGCATGCCTTCTGAAGCAGCTGCAGCTTGGATCACAAGCCCAATTTATTTTGAATATCTGGAGAGCTTTTCTAAGAGAGGTACAAACAAGCTCAGACATTGAAGATTACAAGAAATACTTAACTCTTTAATGCCCAGATGACAAAGAACATCTACTAACATCAACACCATCTAGGCAAAAATGACATCATTAATTACTAAATAAGACACCGGGGACCAATCCTGGAGAAACAGAGGTATGTGAACTTTCAGACTGATAATTCAAAATAGCTGTGATGAGGAAACTCAAAAGAAATCAAGATAACACAGAGAAGGAATTCAGAATTCTATCATATAAGTTTAACAAAGAGATTAAAATAATTAAAAAGAAACAAACAGAAATTCTGGAGCAGAAAATGCAATGAGGATACTGAGAAATGCATCAGAGTTTTTTAACAGTGGAATTGATCAGACAGAAGAAAGAAGTAGTGGTCTTGAAAACTGGCTACTTGAAAATGCATAGTCAGAGGAGACAAAAGAAAAAAGAATAAAAAAAAGTAGCATGCATACAGAATCTAAGATATGGTGGAAAAGGGCAAATCTAAAAGTTATGGGCCTTAGAGAGGAGGTGGAGAAAGAGATACGGGTAGAAAGTTCATTCAAAGGAAAAATGACAGAGAAAGTTCATTCAAAGGAAAAATGACAGAGAAACTTCCAAAACAGAGAAAGATATCAGTAAACAAGTACAAGAAGGTTGTAGAACGCCGAGCAGATTTAACCCAAAGAAAACTGCCTCAAGGCATTTAATAGTCAAACTTCCAAAGATCAAGGATAAAGAAAGGATCCTAAAAGCAGCAAGAGAAAAGAAATAACATACAATGGATCTCCAATGCATCTGGCAGCAGACTATTCAGTGGAAACCTTATAGACTAGGAGAGAGTGGGACGAAATATTTAAAGTGCCAGAGGAATTATAATGATAATGAGCAAAAAGTGATCTCCTGAAAGTACAAAATTCACTGGTAAGAGGAAATACACAGAAAAAACACAGATTATTATATCACTGTGACTGTGGTGTGTAACACTCTTATCCTAAGTAGAAGAACTAAACGATAAACCAATCAAAAACAATAACTACAACATCTTATGGAGACATAGACAGTACAATAATATGTAAATAGTAACAACAGAAAGTTAAAAAGCAGGGAGATGGTGTTAAGGTGTAAAGTTTTTGTTAGTTTTATTTTGCATGTTTGTTTCTTAATGCAAAAAGTGTTATTATTAGCTGAGAATAGTGGGTTATTAGATAATATTTGCAAGCCTCATGGTAACCTCAAAAAAATATACAGTGGATATACAAAAAATACAAAAGCAATAAACTAGATCATATCACAGAATCACCTTCGCTAATGGAAGACAAGAAAGAAAGAAGGAAGAGAAGATCACAAAACAACAAGAAAACAAATAACAAAATGGCAGGAGTAAGTCTTTACTTACCCACAACAACATTTAATGTAAGTGGACTGAATTAGCTAATCAAAAGTTGGAGAGTGAATGAATGGATATTAAAAACAAAAGCAATTAATCTGTTGCCTATAAGAAACATATTTCACCTCTAAAGATAGATATAGACTGATACATATGTGCATGTACATAGTCTGAAAATAAAGGGATAGAAAAACATTCCATGTCAATGGAAAACAAAAAAAGAGCAGGAATAGCTATACTTATATAAGACAAAATTGATTTCAAGACAAAAACTATATGAGACAAGGTAGGTCACTATATAATGATAAAGGAGTCAATACAGCAAGAGGATATAACAGTTTTAAATATATATGTACCCAACACTGGAGCATCCAGATATATAAAGCAAATATTGTTAGAGCTAAAGAGAGGTAGTCCCTAATAAAATATTAACTGGAGACCTACATCCCACTTTCAGCGTTGGACAGATCTTCCAGAAAATCAAAAAAGAAACATTGAAATTAATCTGCATTATAGACCAAATAACAAGAAGAATGCTGCAAACTATACAGATGTATGGAAATTAAATAATATGCTGCTGAATTACCAGTTCATCAAAGAAGGAATTAAGAAAGAAATTGAAAAAAATTTTGAAATAAATGATGATGGGAACACAACATACCAAAATGTATGAGATACAGCAAAAGCAGTAGTAACAGGGAATTTTATAGATATAAGTGTCTACATCTGAAAAAGGGGAAACTTGAAATAAGTAACCTAACAATGCATCTTAAAGAACAACAAAAGCAAGAGCAAACCAAAAGCAAAATTAGTACAAGAAAAGAAATAATAAGGAAATAAATGAAATTAAAATGAAGAAAACAAAGCAGATCAGTGAAAGTAAAAGGTGGTTTTTGGAAAAGCTAAACAAAATTGACCAACCTTTAACTAGACTAACTAAGGGAAAAATGAGAGATGTAAATAAATAAAATCAGACATGAAAAAGGAGACATTACAATTGATACTGCACAAATTAAAAACATTATTAATGGCTACTATAAGCAACTATACGCCAGTAAACTGGAAAATACAGAAGAAATGGACAAATTTCTAGACATATGAAACCTACCAACATTGAACCATGAAGAAATCCAAAACCTGAGCACAACAGTAACAAGTAATGAGATCAAAATCATAAGTAAAAGTCTCCCAGTAAAGAACTACCTTGAACCTGAAGGTTTGACTGCTGAATCCTACCAAATGTTTACAGAAGAAATACTTTTAATCCTACTCAAAGATTTTGAAAAATAGAAGAGGGAATACTTCCAAACTATGAGACCAGCATCTCCTTGACACCAAAACAAGACAAAGACACATCAAAAAAAAAGAAAACTGATGCAAAAATTCTCAGCAACATACTAGCAAAACAAATTCAACAATATATTAGAAAGATCATTCATCATGACCAAGCAGTATTTATTCCTGGGGTGCAAGGATGGTTCAACATGCAAATCAATCAGTGTGATACATGGTATCAACTGAGTGAAGAATACAAATCATATTATCATTTCAATTGTTGCTGAAAATCATTTGATAAAATTCAGCATCTCATTATTACAAAAACTCCCAATAAACTGGGTATAGAAGAAACATATCTCACCATAGTAAAAGCTCTATGTGACATGCACACAGCTAGCAAAATACTGAATGGAGAAAACTGAAAGCATTTTCTCTGAGATCTGGAACATGTCAAGGCTGCTTACTTTCACCACTGTTATTCAACATAGTGCTGGAAGTCCTACTAGAGCAATTTGACAAGAAAGAAATAAAGGGCAACCAAATTGTAAAGGAGGAAGTCAAATTATCTCTGCAGATCATATGATCTTATATTTGGAAAAACCTAAAGACTCTGCAAGAAAACTATTAGAAACTGATCTACAAATTCAGTAAAGTTGTAGGATACAAAATCAACATACAAAAACCATTAGCATTTTTATATGCCAACAGTGAACAATCTGAAAAAGAAATAAAAAATTAATCTCATTTGCAATAGCCAGAAATAAAATTAAATAACTGGGCATTAAACAAAGAAGTAAATGATCTAATGAAAACCATAAAACATTGATGACAGGAACTGAAGAGGACTCCAAAAAATAGAAATACATCTCATTTTCATGGATTGGAAGAATCAATATTGTTTAAATGTTCATCCTACCCAAAGTGATCTCCAGATTCAGTGCAGTCCATATCAACATACCAATGGCATTCTTCACAAACATAGAAACAACAATCTGTACAGTAATACGGAACCACAGAAGACACAGAATAGTTAAAGCTATCTTAAACAACAAGAAAAACAAAACTGGAGGAATCACATTACCTGACTTCAAATTGATGGTGGTGGTGGCCTATCTGGAGCAGCCTCTGTGGGGATGCCAGCTACAGTGGGGGAGATGCAACTGGGGCTACACACTATACAGAGCCAGCGGGGGCTGGTAACTGGTGGGAGCCCCATCCCCTACTGAGTTGGCAGGGTGGGAGCCCCATGCTCTTGTGTGCAGCTGCAAATGCCCAGCCAGGGTTCTGAACCCAGGCATCCCTGCCCTCTTGGGGGGCTGGAAAGCCATCCCTGCTTCTGCAGGCTCAGAAGTGCCTTCTCCCTCTCTCTGGCCTCTTCCCGCTCCTGGTGCCTGCTCTTGGGTGAAGCAAAGTTGTGGCCATGTCTGGATGCTGTAGCAACCCAACTGGGTGTTTGCATGATTGGAGCGATGCTGACACACCAGACCCTGCTGCCTCAGCTTCCTCTGGACTTTGAGCACTGAGGATCATGAAAGGGATACCAAGGAAGCTGAGGGTTGCTTGGCATGGGCCTGCAGGCACCCCTTGGCACAAACAGCCTGGGTGCTATGGATGGCAGGTTGATGGTGGCAGAAGGCAGACAGTCTCCTGGGTAGAAAGGGATGGGTTTCAGGTGAAACCCCACCTTCAAGGCAGATACAGTCTGAAGCCTGGAGGCCAGGCTGCCAGTTCAGGTGGAGTCCATGGCCCAGAGTGATGACTTACGGTGTTTTTTCTTGGCCCACCCATGGCTTCCCATGGACCAATCAATAACCATTTCCTCCCTGTGAGCCCGTAAAAACCCCTGACTCAGCCAGACTCTGACAGACACTGGGATTACTAGCTGCAGGAAGGCGCTACCCACTTTGGGTCTCCTGAGTGTTCTGTCACTCAATGAAGCTCATCTCCTGGCTGACACATGCACCTCTGCTCACTATGTTGTGGGTAACAAGGAGAGAAGAGCTGCAGTCCTTTGGGGAGCCCACACTTAGGGTATCCCTGAGCCAGAGATGTGACATCCTCTTTGGGGCGCTGCAGTTCCTGGCATCTGCAAGCTTCCAAGCACCACTACGTTCCCCACGTACAGACGCAGGTGCTTGCAGTGGAAGGCACATGTGGTACATCTGGTCCAGTCACAGCCTTGCATGGAGCTGGTAACTGTGCCAGTACAGTGCCTGGAGCTGCCTGCCCAACAGCAGAAGCCAGCATGCCTGGCTGTGCAGAGTGTCTGCTGCCCACACTTGCTTACCCACAGTCCCCTCACTTCTCTGCCCCTGGCTTGCCCTTGGCAGGTATGGGATCCAGGACAGTGGTGCAAGCCAAGTGCAGCCTGCCAAACTGAATGAGTGGAATAAGCCCAGAAGTTGTAAGTAATACTGAAGCACAAGGTCCTGCCAGCTACAGAGTTTTCTAGCTTGCAAAATTACACCCCAAGGATCCCATGACAAAATTATACTACAGAGCTATAATAACCAAAACAGCATGGTTTTGGCATAAAGACAGATGCATAGACCAATAGAACAGATGGGAGAACCCTGAAACAAATCCACACATTTACAGTGAATCATTTTCGACAAAAGTGCCATGAACATACACTAGGAAAAAGAGAGTCACTTCAATTAATGGTACTGGAAAACTAGACATCCATATGCAGAAGAATGAAAGTGGACCCCTATCTCTTGCCATATCCAAAATCATATTTAAATGGATTAAAGACTTAAATCTGAGATGTTGAAAGTACGACAAGACACTGCTACAAGAAAACATTGGGGGAAACTCTTTAGGATATTGGTGTGGGCAAAACTTGCTTGAATAACACTGCACAGGCACAGGCAACTAAAGCAAAAATGAATAACTGTGATCACATCAAGCTATAAAGTTTCTGCACAGCAAGGGAACCATCAACAAAGTGAAGAGACAGCCCACAGAGTAGTAGAAAATATTTGCAAACTATCCATCTGAAAAGGTATTAATAACCAGAATATATAAGGAGCCCAAACAACTCTAGAGGAAAAAAAAAAAAGCTTATAATCCAATCTAAAAATGGGCATACAGAGGGCAAACAGAAATATGGAAAAATGCTCAACATTACTTATCACCAGAGAAATGTAAACCAAAACTACAATGATACATCATCTCACCCCAGTTAAAATGGCTTATCTAGAAAGACAGGCAATAAAAAGTTCTGGTGAGGATGTGGAGGAAAGGGAACCCCCATACACTGTTCGTGGGAATGTACATTAGTACAACCAGTATGGAGAACTGCTCACAGGTTCCTCTAAAAACGGAAAATAGAGCTACCACGTGATTCAGCAATTCTGCTGCTGGATATACCCCAAAGAAAGGAAATCAGTATATCAAAGAGGTATTCTGCACTGCCATATTTGTTGTAGCATTCACATTAGGTAAGATTTGGAAGCAATCTAAGTGTCCATCAACAGATAAATTAAATGTAAAGAAAATGTGGTACATATGCACAGTGGAGTACTATTCAGTCATAAAAATGAGATCCTGTCATTTTCAACAGCATGGATAGAACTGGAGATCATTATATTAAGTGAAATAAATCAGGCACAATAAGGCAAATGCCATGTGTTCTCACTTATTTGTGGCATCTAAAATTCAAAACAATTGAACTCATGGCCATAGAAAGTAGAAATATGGTTACCAGAGATTGGGAAGTGTAGTGAGGGGGTCGGGAGGAGATTGGAATGGTTAATGGGTAAAAAGAAGTTGGAAAGAATGAGTAAGACCTACTATTTGATAGCACAACAGGGTGACTGTTGTCAATAATAACTTAATTGCTAAATTTTTAAACAACTGAGTATAAATGTATTGTTTGTAGCACAAAAGTGTAAATGCTTGTGGGGACAGATACCCGATTCTCTATGGATACCGAATTCTCTATGATGTGATTATTAACATTGCATGCCTGTTTCAAAACATCTCATGTCCCCCATAAATATATATACCAACTATGTGTTCACAAAAATAAAAAAAATAAAAAATGCGTAAATTCTTACTTGATTGTATTTATACAGGTCTTTTTCATATATTCTAATATATTTACATGAATAATCATAATAATTTATGAGGGTAAGGACTCATGTCCCTCTTTTGGACCTCAGGAAACTGAGGCCTTGAGGATTTAAGTGATTTGCTTATTACCTCATGTCTAATAGGTCAAATAGCCAAATGGTGAACCAAATTTGACTCAGAGTCCAGTATTATTGTTAATACACCACATTGTCTCCCTCACCTATTGAAATGATAGCAGTAATAATGACAACTGACATTAATTGAAAGCTTATCATATGTCAGACATTTTTAAAGCATTTTATTAATTTATTTAGTCATCTTTATTGAGTTATTTTTTTCTACCAAAGTTGGCTTTCTTTCTTGACTTCTAAAATCCTTGTATCTAATGTATGTCTTTTCCATGCAAATCTTCACAATTCTTTAGGAAACACAGACCAAAAAATTTAGGAAAAAAATCCAAGAAAAAGGAGTGGTAGGGGGAACACATAAATTACAGGACTGGACACATTATGTTCATTTGGGACTATGTTCATGTAGTTGTCTCTGTCAATCAGTTATAGGGCTGTAGTTAAGTAACAAGACATCACCTAATCTAATATTTAAAATGTTAGTTGACAGGGTACATTTCTATGAAAAAGTTTAGCTGAGCCTCCTATTTTATGAAGTTTAGGTTATTATGCCAACATGCAACATGTAATGTCATGCTTGTTGCCCTAAGGTGTATTTATCATCTTTGAATTGTTTGCTTTCTCAAACTAGTCAGGCAGAGAACAAAAAACAGTCGTATGTATTAATATATAGTTAGCTTTAAACTTAAACCAATTTTAAATGGATTTCTAGTAGCTCATGAATCAAGTGTCTGATTAACAGCTTTAAGAAAGATTCTTTTTTTATTTTATTTTTTAATTATACTTTAAGTTCTCAGATACCTGTGCAGAACGTGCAGGTTTGTTACATAGGTATATATGTGCCATGGTGGTTTGATGCACCCATCAACCCATCATCTGCATTAGTTATTTCTCAAAATGCTATCCCTCCCTCCACCTCCTGACAGGCCCCAGTGTGTGATATTCCCCTCCCTGTGTTCATGTAAAAGATTCTTTCCTGTCCACAAACAAAGGTCATTTTAGAACTTGGGGATAGGCAGAGGAAGAAAAACCTAGAAGGTGTCAGATGCTAGCAGAGCATTTTTGCCTACTTCATTACTTTGCATCCCTCTTTTCTGGTTTAGTTCTTGGGCCTGAAAGTCAACATACTCTGCTTTTCTTCAGTGAATGTCTTCTGATTTAGAATTAGGCCAAAACAGGCTTTGATCGAAAGACGAAAATACTGCTAGTAACTGATTTTACAGTGATTACAACATCAATAGAATGGATTTTGTCAGTATTCTCGTGAGAGAACTATCCAAATGATACATTGTGGTTTAAATAAGGCTTTCTGCTCTGAATAGGCCTACACTTAAAAGTATTTATTGAGTACCTACAATGTATAAGGCACTCTGTTCTGTATTCTGAGGCACACCAACATAAATCAGATGTGAGACCTGCCTTTGAGGAGACTCTGTTATCTAGTAGAAATAACAAGACTTTTATGTGAAAGTGTATTTTTTCACATTTCACATCATATTTCACAAAAAATATCTAGGTATGTATATATTTTTTCCAGATTTCTTCTTTTGCACAAAATGATTAGGCTTGGCAAGCTTGCTTTTATGTAATAAGAGACCTTAAAATGCAGAAGCAGTTATATCAGCAGGTAACTGTGGAAGTAGAAGGCAAAAGAGAAGTACATTGCATTAATTTACTGATTGTTCATGCCTTACTGTGTGAATAACCATTATATTTATATTATAAATTAAAACCTCTTAACTTGTAAAGATATAAATTACTGAATATATCATCTTGTTTTGCTGTACCATGTTAGTTTTCTTTTTGTTCAGATAGTTCTGTTATAATTTTATGGTGTCCAGTCCATCACTGATGGGCACCTAGGGTGATTCAATGTCTTTGCTGTTGTGAATAGTACTTTGATGACTATGCAAGTACATTGTCTTTTTGGTCGAATGATTTTCTTTTGGATATATATCCAGCAATTAGATTTCTAAGTCAAATGTTAGTTTTGTTTTAAGTTCTTTGAGAAATCTTCAAATTGCTTTCCACAGTAGCTGAAATAAATTATGTTCGCATCAACAGCATGTAAGCATTCCCTTTTCTCCATAGCCTCGCCAGCATCTGTTGTTTTTTGACTTGTTAATAGCAGCCATCCTGACTGGTGTGAAATGATATCTCATTGTGGTTTTGATTAACATTTCTCTGATGATTAGTAACGTGGAACATTGTTTTATATGTGTGTTGGCCGTTTGTATATCTTCATTTGAGTAGTGTCTGCTCATGTCTTTTGCCCATTTGTAATGGAGTTAATTTGTTTTTGTTTGTTAATTTGTTTAAATTCCTTATAGATTCTGGATATTTAACCTTGGTCAAATGTGTAGTTTGTGAATATTATCTCACCTTCTGGTCTGTTTACTCTGGCAGTAATTTCTTTTGCTGTGCAGAAGTTCTTTAATTAGGTTACACTTGTTAATTTTTATTTGTTTTTTTTTTTTCTTTTTTTTCTTTTTTTTTTTTCTTTTTGCAATTCTTTTTGATTACGTAGTCATAAATTCTTTCTCAAGGAAGATATCCATTATGGTTTCCTAGGATTTCTTCTCGGATCCTTAGAGTTTGAGGTCTTACATCTAAATATTTAATTCACCTTGAGTTAAATTTTGTACTTCATTTAAGGAAGGGGCCCAGATTCAATCTTCTGCATTTGGATAGCCAGTTATCCCAGAAACGTTTATTGAATAGGAAGTTCTTTCCCATCGTTTATTTTTCTCAAGTTTGTCAAAGATCAGATGAATGTAGATGTGCAGCTTTATTTCTGGGTTCTCTAATTTTTTTTTTATCTTAGTAAGTCTGTTTTAGTACCAGTACCATGCTGGTTCGATTATTGTAGCCTTATAGTGCAGTTGGAAGTCAGATAATATGATCCCTCTGGTTTTGTTGTTTTTGCTTAGGATTTCTAAGGCTATTTGGGCAATATTTTAGTTTCATATGAATTTTAGAATAGTTTTTTTTTTTTTGTAGTTCTCTGAAGACTGTTATTTTTAGTTTGATAGAAATAACATCAAATCTGTAGATTTCTTTTGGCAGTGCGGTCATTTTAACAATATTATTCTTCCATAGCATATAATATTTTTCCATTTGTTGGTGTTGTCTTTGATTTCTCTTGGAACTGTTTTGTAGTTTTTGTTATAGAAATCTTTCACATTTTGGTTTGATGTGTTCCTAGGTGTTTTATTCTTTTGTGCCTATTGCAATGGAATTGCATTATTTACTTGGCTCTCAGCTTGGATGTTATTGTTGTATAGAAATGCTACTGATTTGTGTGTATTTATTTCGTATTAGAAATTTGTACTGAAATAGTTTATCATTTCCAAGAGGCTTTTGGAAGAGTGTTTAGGGTTTTCTAGGTATAGAATCGTATTGTCTGTGACAAGAGATAATTTGACTTCTTTTCCTATTTGGATGTTTTTATACTTTCTCTTGCCTCATTGCTGTGGCCAGGACTTCCAGTACTATGTTGAAAAGGAGTGATGACAGTGGGCATCCTTGTCTTATTGCAGTTTTCAAGAGAAATGATTCTAGTTTTTGCCCATTCATTATGATGTTGGCTGCTGGTTTGATATAGATTACTCTTTTTATTTTGAGGTATGGTTCTTTGACACCTAGTTTCTTGCGGGTTTTTATCATGAAAGGATACTGGATTTTATTGAAAGCTTTTTCTGCATCCATTGAAATGATTATATGGCTTTTGTTTTTCATTCTGTTTTTGTTGTGAATCACATTTATTGATTTGTATATCTTAAACCAACCTTGCATCCCCGGAATGAAGTCCTGCTTGATTGTGGTGCATTAATGTTCTGTCGTGCTGTTGGACTCAGTTTGCTAGTATTTTGTTGAGGATTTTTGTGTCTAGGTTTATCAGGGATATTGGCCTGTAGTTTTCTTTTTCCTTGTGACTTTGCCAGGTTTTGGTATTAGGGTAATGCTGGCTTTTTAGAATAAGTTAGAGAGATTTCCTTCCTCTTTGTTTTGGGAATACTTTCAGAGGAATGGGTACAAGTTCTTCTTTGACTGGTAGAATTTGACTGGGAATCCATCTGGTCCAGGGCTTTTTTTATTTTGGTTGGAAGGTTTTTTTAAATTACTGCTTTAATTTTGGAACTCAATATTGGCCTGTTCAGGGTTTCAGATCCTTCCCGATTCAATTCCAGGAGGTCGTGTGTTTCCAGGAATGTATTTATATCTTCTAGATGTTTTAGTTTGTGTGCATAGAAGTGTTCATAACGGTTCCTGAGAATCTTTTGTATTTCTGTGGGGTCATTTGTAATGTCACCTTTGTCCTTTCTGATTGTGCTTATTTGAATCTTATGTCTTTTTATCTTTGTTAATCTAGATAGTGTATGTCTGTCAATAGGTTTTATATTGTACCATGCAGATAAACCTACAAGCCCGTAGATGGCACTTACATGTAAGAGCTGGCTGCACTCAACACAGCTAGGTATATACTTGATTCTTGTTTACCGAGAGACTCTTTGATGAGGGCCCTGCTGTGCCACAATTTCAGTGGACCAGGCTGGGGCACCCAGCACTGGCCCACACAGACTAGTTCCAGGTCAACAAGCTGGTCCTGGTGGCAAGTCTCCTTGTCCAGAAGAGACAGCTGCTGTAGCAGCTCTCTTCCCTACCCAGGCTTATGGCAGGGCAGAGCACAATTCCAGTGCCTACTGTTGAGGCACTTTTCACAGTTTTGGCTGTGGAGACCCCCTACCTAACTCCAGAACAGAATTTCCAATCTCTGGTGAGGGACTAAAATGCCTGCGTGATTGTGCCACCAGGTTGCATGACTGACTTTTATGCACCGGATTAAAAATCGCATCCTGCTCTTAGTCTTGGGTGTGGGAAAATATCTGCAGCTTTTCCTGGTGTCTTTCCCTCACAGTGTCTTCAAGCCTCTTCCCATGTTAGCTCCAGGGGTTGGGAGAAAGAAAGCGCTGTCCATTGGCCTGAGTTTCTTGGATCCCCAGTGGAAAGATGAATCATAGGGGGAGGCTCTCTGCCTCTCTCATGTACTTTTATCACTTTTATTTTTTCTCACTTTTATCAGCTCTATGCCATCACAGGGCCTGTTTGCTGACATTCTTCTCCCAAGGATCTGGGATGTTCCTCACAATTCTGGTGGATCCTCATTTTCCTTCTTGAATTAAAGCTCACAGAGTTTATGTATATGAACTATGTTGTTATTTCCAAGTGGCTGAGGCATGCTTTAATACACCTTCTTGGGAAAACAAAACAAAAAGACAAAAAAATTTTAGCTATCTGTATTGCTTTTCCTCTGACACCTAGAACAAGTGTCAAGAAAAGTCTCAGCTCAATAAATAGTTGTTAAATGAGTGCTTGATTGAATAATTCTTAATTCTTAATCTTTCCCAACCAATGGATCAGCAAATCTCATTAGTTATTTTAATAATGTCTCTTAGAGAGTAAATTTCCTCTGCATTTTTGCAATTTATATCTTCCACTTGACCCTTGTTCTTTCAGACCTAGATTAAACAATAATTTCTTAACTACAGTCCATTTTCAACCTATCTTGCATACTTCTCTTATACTAATTTTCCTCACTGATTTCCTTGTCTCATTTTATTGCTTATAACATACACATTATATTAGGGGACTCATGAATCCTGTTAATAATCCCTTTTGTAATGTGAATCTTGCAATTAAGCATTCCATTACAGAATATCTTATTTGTCTGCAAAGTTTTACATGCCTATAGTTTCCCTTCTTATGTAGTATTTTTGCCTCCTCTTGTAGTCCCCAGAACACTGCTAGACCCAGAATGAGTACTTAATAAATACTTGCTGCCCTGACATACAGACGGTTATCCATTTGTGTTTTTGTGAAAAAACTAAACTCCTATTCAACAAAGTGATTGAAAGAAACCAGAAAGTAACTGCAAGTAGTTAGGAAGAATACCGGTGAATGGAAATTTTAATCTTAAAAACTAGTGCTCTAAAGGGGTAGTACAAAAAGACTTTTTGGGAAGTAATTAAACTGTTCTCTATGGCACTTACATGACGCCATGCATTTGTTAAAATTCATAGAAATGTACAACAAAAAATGAATATCACAGTGTATAATTTAAAATAAAATTTAAAAATATTTTTAATATAATGAAGGTTTTAACTGTTTTTTTTTTTTTTTTTTTTTTTTTTTTTTATTATTCTTTAAGTTCTAGGGTACATGTGCATAACGTGCAGGTTTGTTACATATGTATACTTATGCCATGTTGGTGTGCTGCACCCATCAACTCGTCAGCACCCATCAATTCATCATTTATATCATGTATAACTCCCCAATGCAATCCCTCCCTCCTCCCCCCTCCCCCCTCCCCATGATAGACCCCAGTGTGTGATGTTCCCCTTCCCGAGTCCAAGTGATCTCATTGTTCAGTTCCCACCTATGAGTGAGAACATGCGGTGTTTGGTTTTCTCTTCTTGTGATAGTTTGCTAAGAATGATGGTTTCCAGCTGCATCCATGTCCCTACAAAGGACGCAAACTCATCCTTTTTTATGGCTGCATAGTATTCCATGGTGTATATGTGCCACATTTTCTTAATCCAGTCTGTCACAGATGGACATTTGGGTTGATTCCAAGTCTTTGCTATTGTGAATAGTGCCGCAATAAACATACGTGTACATGTGTCTTTGTAGTAGACTAATTTATAATCCTTTGGGTATATACCCAGTAGTGGGATGGCTGGGTCATATGGTACATCTAGTTCTAGATCCTTGAGGAATTGCCATACTGTTTTCCATAATGGTTGAACTAGTTTACAATCCCACCAACAGTGTAAAAGTGTTCCTATTTCTCCACATCCTCTCCAACACCTGTTGTTTCCTGACTTCTTAATGATTGCCATTCTAACTGGTGTGAGATGGTATCTCATTGTGGTTTTGATTTGCATTTCTCTGATGGCGAGTGATGATGAGCATTTTTTCATGTGTCTGTTGGCTGTATGAATGTCTTCTTTTGAGAAATGTCTGTTCATATCCTTTCCCCACTTTTTGATGGGGTTGTTTGTTTTTTTCTTGTGTATTTGTTTGAGTTCTTTGTAGATTCTGGATATTAGCCCTTTGTCAGATGAGTAGGTTGCAAAAATTTTCTCCCATTCTGTAGGTTGCCTGTTCAATCTGATGGTAGTTTCTTTTGCTGTGAAAAAGCTCTTTATTTTAATGAGATCCCATTTGTCAATTTTTGCTTTTGCTGCCATTGCTTTTGGTGTTTTAGACATGAAGTCCTTGCCCATGCCTGTGTCCTGAATGGTACTACCTAGATTTTCTTCTAGGGTTTTTATGGTATTAGGTCTAACATTTAAGTCTCTAATCCATCTTGAATTAATCTTCATATAAGGGGTAAGGAAAGGATCCAGTTTCAGCTTTCTACTTATGGCTAGCCAATTTTCCCAGCACCATTTATTAAATAGGGATTCCTTTCCCCATTTCTTGTTTCTCTCAGGTTTGTCAAAGATCAGATGGCTGTAGATATGTGGTATTATTTCTGAGGACTCTGTTCTGTTCCATTGGTCTATAGCTCTGTTTTGGTACCAGTACCATGCTGTTTTGGTTACTGTAGCCTTGTAGTATAGTTTGAAGTCAGGTAGCGTGACGCCTCCAGCTTTGTCCTTTTGACTTAGGATTGTCTTGGCCATGCGGGCTCTTTTTTGGTTCCGTATGAACTTTAAAGCAGTATTTTCCAATTCTGTGAAGAAACTCATTGGTAGCTTGGTGGGGATGACATTGAATCTATAAATAACCTTGGGGAGTATGGTCATTTTCACGATATTGTTTCTTCCTATCCATGAGCATGGTATGTTCTTCCATTTGTTTGTGTCCTCTTTGATTTCACTGAGCAGTGGTTTGTAGTTCTCCTTGAAGAGGTCCTTTACATCCCTTGTAAGCTGGATTCCTAGGTATTTTATTCCCTTTGAAGCAATTGTGAATGGAAGTTCATTCCTGATTTGGCTCTCTGTTTGTCTGTTACTGGTGTATAAGAATGCTTGTGATTTTTGCACATTAATTTTGTATTCTGAGACTTTGCTGAAGTTGCTTATCAGCTTAAGGAGATTTTGGGCTGAGATGATGGGGTTTTCTAAATATACAATCATGTCATCTGCAAACAGAGACAATTTGACTTCTTCTTTTCCTAACTGGATACCCTTGATTTCTTTCTCTTGCCTGATTGCCCTAGCCAGAACTTCCAACACTATGTTGAATAGGAGTGGTGAGAGAGGGCATCCCTGTCTTGTGCCAGTTTTCAAAGGGAATTTTTCCAGTTTTTGCCCATTCAGAATGATATTAGCTGTGGGTTTGTCATAAATAGCTCTTATCATTTTGAGGTACGTTCCATCAATACCGAATTTATTGAGCGTTTTTAGCATGAAGGGCTGTTGAATTTTGTCAAAAGCCTTTTCTGCATCTATTGAGATAATCATGTGGTTCTTGTCTTTGGTTCTGTTTATATGCTGGATTACGTTTATTGATTTGCGAATGTTGAACCAGCCTTGCATCCCAGGGATGAAGCCCACTTGATCATGGTGGATAAGCTTTTTGATGTGCTGCTGAATCCGGTTTGCCAGTATTTTATTGAGAATTTTTACATCGATGTTCATCAGGGATATTGGTCTAAAATTCTCTTTTTTTGTTGTGTCTCTGCCAGGCTTTGGTATCAGGATGATGTTGGCCTCATAAAATGAGTTAGGGAGGATTCCCTCTTTTTCTATTGATTGGAATAGTTTCAGAAGGAATGGTACCAGCTCCTCCTTGTACCTCTGGTAGAATTCAGCTGTGAATCCATCTGGTCCTGGACTTTTTTTGGTGGGTAGGCTATTAATTGTTGCCTCAATTTCAGAGCCTGCTATTGGTCTATTCAGGGATTCAACTTCTTCCTGGTTTAGTCTTGGGAGAGTGTAAGTGTCCAGGAAATTATCCATTTCTTCTAGATTTTCTAGTTGATTTGCGTAGAGGCGTTTAT
This sequence comes from Rhinopithecus roxellana, assembly GCF_007565055.1. Classification (NCBI taxonomy): domain Eukaryota; kingdom Metazoa; phylum Chordata; class Mammalia; order Primates; family Cercopithecidae; genus Rhinopithecus; species Rhinopithecus roxellana. The sequence goes on from NC_044555.1 coordinate 45,366,761, forward strand.
AGTATTCTCTGATGGTTGTTTGTATTTCTGTGGGGTCAGTGGTGATATCCCCTTTATCTTTTTTTTTTTTTTTTTTTTTTTTTTTTTTTTTGAGACGGAGTCTTGCTCTGTCGCCCGGGCTGGAGTACAGTGGCCGGATCTCAGCTCACTGCAATCTCCGCCTCCCGGGTGTATGCCATTCTCCTGCCTCAGCCTCCTGAGTAGCTGGGACTACAGGCGCCAGCCACCTCGCCCGGCTAGCTTTTTGTATTTTTTAGTAGAGACGGGGTTTCACCGTGTTAGCCAGGATGGTCTCAAACTCCTGACCTCGTGATCCGCCCGTCTCGGCCTCCCAAAGTGCTGGGATTACAGGCTTGAGCCACCGCACCCGGCCCCCTTCATCATTTTTTATTGCATCTATTTGATTCCTCTCTCTTTTCTTCTTTATTAGTCGTGCCAGCGGTCTGTCAATTTTGTTGATCTTTTCAAAAAACCAACTCCTGGATTCATTGATTTTTTGGAGGGTTTTTTGTGTCTCTATCTCCTTCAGTTCTGCTCTGATCTTAGTTATTTCTTGCCTTCTGCTAGCTTTTTAATGTGTTTGCTCTTGCCTCTCTAGTTCTTTTAATTGTGATGTTAGAGTGTCAATTTTAGATCTTTCCTGCTTTCTCTTGTGGGCATTTAGTGCTATAAATTTCCCTCTACACACTGCTTTAAATGTGTCCCAGAGATTCTGGTATGTTGTATCTTTGTTCTCATTGGTTTCAAAGAACATCTTTATTTCTGCTTTCATTTCATTATGTGCCCAGTAGTCATTCAGGAGCAGGTTGTTCAGTTTCCATGTAGTTGAGCAGTTTTGATTGAGTTTCTTAGTCCTGAGTTCTAGTTTGATCGCACTGTGGTCTGAGAGACAGTTTATTATAATTTCTGTTCTTTTACATTTACTGAGGAGTGCTTTACTTCCAATTATGTGGTCCATTTTGGAATAAGTGCGATGTGGTGCTGAGAAAAATGTATATTCTGTTGATTTGGGGTGGAGAGTTCTATACATGTCCATTAGGTCCGCTTGGTGCAGAGATGAGTTCAATTCGTTGATCTGTCTAATGTTGACAGTGGAGTGTTGAAGTCTCCCATTATTATTGTATGGGAGTCTAAGTCTCTTTGTAAGTCTCTAAGCACTTGCTTTATGAATCTGGGTGCTCCTGTATTGGGTGCATATATATTTAGGAGAGTTAGCTCTTCCTGTTGAATTGATCACTTTACCATTATGTAATGGCCTTCTTTGTCTCTTTTGATCTTTGATGGTTTAAAGTCTGTTTTATCAGAGACTAGGATTACAACCCCTGCTTTTTTTTGTTCTCCATTTGCTTGGTAGATCTTCCTCCATCCCTTTATTTTGAGCCTATGTATGTTTCTGCATGTGAGATGGGTCTCCTGAATACAGCAGACTGATGGGTCTTGACTCTTTATCCAGTTTGCCAGGCTGTGTCTTTTAATTGGAGCATTTAGTCCATTTACATTTAAGGTTAATATTGTTATGTGGGAACTTGATCCTGTCATTATGATATTAACTGGTTATTTTGCTCGTTAGTTGATGCAGTTTCTTCCTAGCCTCGATGGTCTTTACATTTTGGCATGTTTTTGCAATGGCTGGTACCGGTTGTTCCTTTCCATGTTTAGGGCTTCCTTCAGGGTCTCTTGTAAGGCAGGCCTGGTGGTGACAAAATCTCTAAGCATTTGCTTATCTGTAAAGGATTTTATTTCTCCTTCACTGATGAAACTTAGTTTGGCTGGATATGAAATTCTGGGTTGAAAATTCTTTTCTTTAAGAACGTTGAATATTGGCCCCCACTCTCTTCTGGCTTGTAGAGTTTCTGCCGAGAGATCTGCTGTTAGTCTGATGGGCTTCCCTTTGTGGGTAACCCGACCTTTCTCTCTGGCTGCCCTTAAGATTTTTTCCTTCATTTCAACTTTGGTGAATCTGGCAATTATGTGTCTTGGAGTTGCTCTTCTGGAGGAGTATCTTTGTGGCGTTCTCCGTATTTCCTGAATTTGAATGTTGGCCTGCCCTACTAGGTTGGGGAAGTTCTCCTGGATGATATCCTGAAGAGTGTTTTCCAACTTGGTTCCATTTTCCCCCTCACTTTCAGGCACCCCAATCAGACGTAGATTTGGTCTTTTTACATAATCCCATACTTCTTGCAGGCTTTGCTCATTTCTTTTTCTTCTTTTTTCTTTTGGTTTCTCTTCTCGCTTCATTTCATTCATTTGATCCTCAATCGCTGATACTCTTTCTTCCAGTTGATCTAGTCGGTTACTGAAGCTTGTGCATTTGTCACGTATTTCTCGTGTCATGGTTTTCATCTCTGTCATTTCATTTATGATCTTCTCTGCGTTAATTAGTCTAGCCATCAGTTCTTCCACTCTTTTTTCAAGATTTTTAGTTTCTTTGCGCTGGGTACGTAATTCCTCCTTTAGCTCTGATAAGTTTGATGGACTGAAGCCTTCTTCTCTCATCTCGTCAAAGTAATTCTCTGACCAGCTTTGATCCGTTGCTGGCGATGGCTGCGCTCCTTTGCAGGAGGAGATGCGCTCTTATGTTTTGAATTTCCAGCTTTTCTGCCCTGCTTCTTCCCCATCTTTGTGGTTTTATCTGTCTCTGGTCTTTGATGATGGTGACATACTGATGGGGTTTTGGTATAGGTGTCCTTCCTGTTTGATAGTTTTCCTTCTGACAGTCAGAAGGACTGTCTGTTGGTCTGTTGGAGATTGCTTGAGGTCCACTCCAGACCCTGTTTGCCTGGGTATCAGCAGCAGAGGTTACCGAAGATAGAATATTGCTGAACAGCGAGTGTACCTGTCTGATTCTTCCTTTGGAAGTTTCCTCTCAGGGGTGTACTCCACCCTGTGAGGTGTGGGGTGTCAGACTGCCCCTAGTGGGGGATGTCTCCCAGCTAGGCTACTCAGGGGTCAGGGACCCACCTGAGCAGGCCGTCTGTCTGTTCTCAGATGTCAACCTCCGGGTTGGGAGATCCACGGCTCTCCCCAAAGCTGTCAGACAGAGTGGTTCACGTCTGCACCAGCCCCGCTGCTTCCCCTGTTGGTCTTCAGCTGTGCGCTGTCCCCAGAGGTGGAGACTACAGAGACAGGCAGGCTTCCTTGAGCTGCTGTGAGCTCCACCCAGTTCGAGCTTCCCAGTGCCTTTGTTTACCTACTTAAGCCTCAGCAATGGCGGGCGCCCCTCCCCCAGCCTCGCCGCTGCCCTGCGGATAAATAGGATAGATCGCCGCAGACTGCTGTGTTAGCAGTGAGGGAGGCTCCGTGGGCGTGGGACCCTCCCGGCCAGGTGTGGGATACACTCTACTGGTGTGCCTGTTTGCTTAAAGCGCAGTATTGGGGTGGGAGTTACCCGATTTTCCAGGTGTTGTGTGTGTCAGTTCCCCTGGCTAGGAAAACGGATTCCCTTCCCCCTTGCGCTTCCAGGTGAGGCAATGCCTCGCCCTGCTTCAGCTCTCGCTGGTCAGGCTGCATCAGCTGACCAGCACCGATTGTCTGGCACTCCCTAGTGAGATGACCCCAGTACCTCAGTTGAAAATGCAGAAATCACCGGTCTTCTGTGTCGCTCGCGCTGGGAGTTGGAGACTGGAGCTCTTCCTATTCGGCCATCTTGCTCCGCCCCCCCGATTTTTCTTTCTTAAAAATAGTTTCAACTGGCCCGGCGCAGTGACTCGCTCACGCCTGTAATCAAGGGTGTCCCTTGGGTAACTTCTGGAACTCAAAAGTGGAAGGGGGCTATTCCTAGTTTTATAATGAGGGCTATTGTTATGGTTAGAGATGAGAATTGATTGATGTTGTTTATTATGGTTCAGTGTCCAGAGAATAGGTTGTTGAAAATGATTGCTATTATGAGAATTATAGATGCGGTGGATTGTATGAGGAAATATTTGGTGGCAGCTTCTGTGGAACGAGGGTTTGTTTTTTTGATTAGAATTGGAGTGAAGGCCAGTATATTTATCTGTAGGCCTACTCAGGCAAGGAATCAGTGTGAGCTTAGTGATGTGATGAGAGTGCCTGTGATTATGGTAAGGTAAATAATAAGTTGGGCTATTGGGTTAATTAGTACGTTAAGGGTGTAACCAACATTTTCAGGGTATGGGCCTGATAGCTTATTTAGCTGACCTTACTTTAGGATGGAGTGTGATTGGTAGCACGGAGAAATTTGGTTTCTCAGGAATAGGTTCGACACCTATAATTCTAGAAATAAGAGGGTTAAGACCTCTATTGTTTACTCTATCAAAGTAACTCTTTTGTCAGACATATTTCTAGGTTTGAGGGGGAATGCCGGAGATTGTAATGGTGTTGAGATATATCATATGAGGAATGCTAGTGTAAATGGGAGGAAATTCTTTCATAGTAAATGTATGAGTTGATCATAATGGAATCGGGGGTATGTTGCTCGAATTCATAGGAACAGAGAGGTCAAGAGTAGTGTTTTGATAGTAAAGCACGTTGTGAATAGTTCTGGGTAATGAATGGGATAAAATGTTCCTAGGAAAATTGTAGTTGTCAGGGCATTTATCATAATAATGTTTATGTATTCAGCTATGAAGAACAGGGTGAATGGACCCGCGGCATATTCAATATTAAAGCCTGAGACTAGTTCCGATTCACCTTCTGTGAGGTCAAAGGGAGCTCGGTTGGTTTCTGCCAATATGGAAATAAATCATATTATGGCTAAGGGTCATGATGGTAGGAGGAGTCAGAGGTGTTCTTGTGTTGTAATGAGTGCGTGAAGGTTGAATGAACCGCTTATTAGTAAGACTGACAATAGGATAACAGCAAGGGTAACTTCATATGAAATTATGAGGCCGAGGTGGGTGGATCACGAGATCAGGAGATCAAAACCAGCCTGGCTAACACGGTGAAACCCCGTCTCTACTAAAAATACAAAAAATTAGCCGGGCATGGTGGCACGTGACTATAGTCCCAGCTACTTGGGAGGCTGAGGCAGGAGAATCACTTGAACGCGGGAGGCGGAGATTTCAGTGAGCCGAGATCCGAGATCTTGCCACTGCACTCCAACCTGGGTGACAAAGTGAGACTCCATTTCAAAAAAAAAAGAAAAAAATATAGTCTCAACTATAATGGTAGGTGATTATTTCCCTTCCTAGTCTCACGCATAATACTTTGGTATAACCCAAGTTTGGTGTTGTACTCCATCCTCTTCTTTTTACTTTTCCACATTTAAAAGAAATTATCAAGTATAGTTGAAATTATGCCTTCATTGATATACAGTAGCCTGATTTATATAAAGTTTACCAACTTCAATTATTTTTTTTCTCCTCAGAACAAACTTTCAAGGCCAAATTCTTGTTATTCATAAAGCACCCTAGGTGCAATAAAAATGCAGAATTTAGACCTTAGTTTAAGCTTTTCTTTTTCTCAGTAAATACTGTTCAAAGTCATGAGCCATCTTTTCCTTCAATTGTACTAGTAGATAATAGGCACTAGGCAGTCATTGAATGTATCCAAATATACCTGGTCCCCCTGTTGGATGGAAAAGCTAGATAGCTTCATTTTGTGACCTGATACTCTGCTGAATAAGCAAAGACGATGGAAATTTCCTTTCCAGACCAGACCATTTTATGAAAATAACTTCTTAGCCAAGAAGTTATTGGGGTTGATGAGGCCCCTATTCTGTGCTAGGCTACATGGAAAGATTGCTACAATATATCAGACATTTTGATAGAAAAGAGCAAAATAATTGCAGCTGTTCTTTGAATGGAAAATTTTAACATTGCAAATAAATTCCATCTGTGTCTGCACATGTAGTAGTCACAAGAAGTTTTCTAGCCTTAACTTTTGATCAAACTGGCTACACAATGTTGGGGTAAGAAAGACTGGAATTTCTCGACCTTCATTAATCATACCTGCATGTAGGTGAACCCCAAAATTATATTGACCAGAAGTTGTGATAAGAATTGTACTCTGTTTAGCAGATGTGTATTTATTTAGGAAATGAATGTATTCAGCAAAACCTCAAATAAAATATATTCATAAATACACCATCAGGTAGAGAGTTAAAAAATACTGCTTTAAGTTATACCATAGCTTCTAATCTTAAGTTTGTGATATTTATAAAAAGTCCTGCTGATTTTTAATGAAGACTGCATAATTAAAGAAACCTCCTAAGACTTTCCATAAGTCAAGGGACACCCAGCTCTCTACTGATTATCATAAACTAAATTGGCAATCTGGGACATTTTATGAAAATTACTTGTATTTTAATGGATTTTATGCAATACCATTTAAAATATGTTTTTGATTTCAATTCTATACTTGAAAAGAAATGAATGCTGGAAAATGTATTAGACAAAAATATTTATTAGAATAACTGCTTAAAATGTGTTTTTAACTGTTAAAAGAAAGTAATTTTATATTTTAATACTATAGTTTTCTGTTTATTATTTTAAAGCCACTCTTTTTTGTTCCATTGGTTTGACTAGCTAGCTTCCCATTTTCAATTTTTAGTATGAAAAATTTCCTGATTGTTTAACAAATTACTGTTATTCTTTTTTTTATTTAGGACTTAATTCTTTAATTTCTTCTTGTATAATATGGTGGTAAAGATCATGGGTTCTAAAGTTGAGCTGTTTAGTTTGAATCTCTGTTCCACCATTTTCTAGCTGTGTTCTCTTGGGCAAGAAAGTTAAACTGCTCTGAGAACTGTTTTCTCGTTAATTAAAATGAGACACAGTGCTTAGTGTCATGTCTGGCATATGATATAAGTATTTAAAATGTATAATTCTCACATAAGTTTCACTGAAGTATGGCAAATTGAATTTTAATGTCCCACTAAACTTTAAACATTCTAAAACAAAAATAGTATTTTCTATTTTTTTTTTTTGCTTTCTGAAAACCGAGGCTGTGGAACCAGAACTAACCTACAGGACTTTGGGGGTAGCTTCCACTGCTAGGATATTTCTTGGAAACATGAATTGAAGAATATAGAAAAAGTATTAATCATTTTTAAAATTGCTACAGGACTACAGGCGCCTACCATCATGCCCGGCTAATTTTTTTGTATTTTTAGTAGAGACGAGGTTTCACTGTGTTAGCCAGGATGGTCTCAATCTCCTGACCTTGTGATCCACCTGCCTCGGCCTCCCAGAGTGCTGGGATTACAGGCCTTTAAAGACCTCGGCAAACTAATGATCAAGGCTAAGGAAATGGTGGAGTTATCAAAATCAATTGCTAATAAAATTAAAGACAAACAAGGTGACATCACAGAAGATGAGACTATCAGGTTTAAATCCTACTTGCTGAGCATGGGAATAGCTAACCCAGTTACCAGAGAAACCTAAGGCTCAAGCACACAGTACCACATGCAATTGGTCAAACAGCTGGCTGGAATATTGCAGGTGCCTTTAGAGGAACTAGAGGGAATAATGTCACTCACGGAGGTTTACTCTCACCAGAAGATTTAGTGAATGCGTGCAAGATGCTGGAAGCACTGAAATTACCTCTCAGGCTCCGTGTGTTTGACAGTGGCGTCATGGTAATTGAGCTTCAGTCTCACAAGGAAGAGGAAATGGTGGCCTCGGTCCTGGAGACAGTTTCAGAAAAGGGATCCCTAACATCGGAAGAGTTTGCTAAGCTTGTGGGAATGTCTGTCCTTCTAGCCAAAGAAAGGTTGCTGCTTGCAGAGAAGATGGGCCATCTTTGCTGTGATGACTCAGTGGAAGGCCTGCGTTTTTACCCAAGTTTATTTATGACACAGAGCTAAGGGTTTTGTGTTTAAAATCCTTTTTGTCCATATGCTTGCATCATGTAGAGGTTGTATGACATTGAGCTAAGAGATAAACCCCGATCAACTGAGAATTTATTAGAACTTCAAAAAAAACAATTGCTACATAGAAGCAGTCTTTTTAAATTATTTATTAACACTTCTTGTTTTCACACCAAGAAAAATGGAATTATTTATATGGAATTCTACATGTTCTGGAAGGCTGGGAATATTTAGTGCTTTTTTCCGGTTCCCCTAAAAAGATAGTCACTTAGGTGCTGGTCTGTTTCAAATCTAATGTTAAAAAGTTGCAGTATTCTATGATGAAGAATCATTAACAAATATTTGTCATGTAGATATTTTTAAATATCCATAAATATTTACAGAAACTGCATCTATACCAACAAACAAAGAAACATTCCTGAGATGTTACCTGAGATATACCTGAAACATACCTGAGATGTACTGAAGCACAGAGATGATTAGTACCTTCTTCAAATTTTAGAGAGGTTATAATGGGCAGAATCCAATACCCGTTTGCTGTCAGTTATTCCTGTTTGTCAGTTAGTCAGACGCTCAGGTAAATTAGATATATTTTAATAAATTATCTATTGTTGGATCACTAAGTGATATTTTAGAACAAAGTATCTTAGATACTTTAGAATAAATCACCTAAGATACTATAGAATAAATCCTTCCACTTGTGCATATGCATGCATCATTTTTAATGGCGAAAATGTATCTTACTCTCTCACCGTGGAAACTGGCTTATAACTGAACTTCGCTTTTCAGTAAAGGGGTATTCAGTCTTTTGGCATCCCTGGGCCGCATTGGAAAAAGATTGTCTTAGGTCACACATGAAATACACTAACCCTAATGATAGCTGATGAGCTAAAAAATATTCCAAAACGTTTCATAATGTTTTGAAAAAGTTAATGAATTTATATTGGACCACATTCAAAGCCATCTTGGGCCACATGTGGCCTGCGGGTCCTGGGTTGAACTAGCTTGTTTTAATATATGGCCTCCCACTGGATCTTCAACAGGTTTTAGCCACATTTTCAGTAAGCAGTTCAGCATTTTTAAAAATCAGTGGGTAAAATGAGTATTTGAATTTCTACAATTTTATTTCCTTTAAGTTATACTTACTACTAATATTGATGAAATTAAAACAAGAGAAAAAAGCAGTTCTGCTTACACAACACTTGAGTAATAACACCAGACATTAAAGTTCTTTTTTCATGCACTTTACTTTCAATAAGGATGCTGACATGTTATTTTCTTTTTTCAACTTGAATACTTTTAGATTTATGTCAATAAGTGACTCTGTGAATCAGGATCAAAATGCCTAAGGCAAAAGCATGTTCACAGAGTGAATAAATGCTTTGTAGCTGGTATATACTTTAAAATGAGGCCATGATTTACTTTTTGTCTTTTGATAAATATATGGAGATTTGCTTTTGGAGTGAAAATAGGTAAAGATGTAATGTGGATTACAATAATTGATTTCACAAATAAATAACTCACTTAACAAGAGAGTGATGAAGGAATTGTATTATCATCCCTGGAGATGGAAGAGTTCAGTTTGGCTTGATGGAATATTTTTGTTTTTGTTTGTTTGGTTGGTTGGTTTTTTTTTTTTTTTTTTTTTTTTTTTTTTTTTTTTTTTTTTTTCTTTTTTTTTTTGAGACAATCTTGCTCTGTTACCTGGGTTGTTACCCAGTGACGTGGTCATGAATCACTGCAGCCTCAATTTCCTGGCATCAAGCAAACCTCTCACCTTGGCCTCTCAAAGTGCTGGAATTACAAGCATGAGCCACTTTGCCTGGCAGTTGATGGATTCTTCAAGCATCCATGACTCCTATTTTTAATTGAATTGTTATACAGCTTAACACCCACCATTTTCTGTTCAACCAGGTGGTGAAATTACAGGCTTTAATCACCCAACATAACATTTAATGTTCAGATGACCTTCCTTTTCAAAAATCTGGACACTTTATAATAGTCAAAATAAGTTGTAAATGGTAGACGTTGGCATACGATTTTTTACTGGTCTCTTGCTTTTTCGCACATCTTGTGAGCAGTGGCACTGACCGCTTTTGTTCTGTATTATCTTTTCAAAGATGCAAATATCCTTGAAAGATATAGTGTCACCCTTCAGAGCAAAGGGTAAATTTGCTTACTGCAGATTCAGATTGTGTATCCTTTCCCTCTGTATCATCATGTAGAATTGAGAATCAGTAAGCAGTTAAAAGAAAATGCTCATACTCTGATTACTGCTCTATCTGTGGCCCAGGGGTCTCATGTTATCTGCCAGCATCCTTAAAACTGTGGCAGGCTTACAAGTTAGTTTGCAAGTAGGGTGAAATCTCAGACTCCACCATTCTTGACAGTAGTTCTTATTTCTGGACATACTCTTGTTCTTGATAGTCATAGTTCAAATAACTATGGTAACAATTAATTGCACAGAAATTCAGTAATGAGCCCATAGAATGATATGACCCAAGTCCCTTTTATTTTAGCACCCTTTGTTTACTAGTTGGTTAACTTCTTGGATCATTTGATTCTGGTCTTATTTAACTAATTAGGTCATGTATGGCAGTTGTTCTCAGCTGGGCAGTTTGGAACATGCTTTTTTGGCTTGTGTCTGAGAGTACGTTCATAGTGCTTTCTGGTATGTTCATCTGGGGCACACTGCTGTGGCTTCAGACTAGTTCTTCTTCCTATGGCAAATAAATTTGTTTTGGTGGGTAAACAATTATCTAAGTTGCTAGGCTCCCTTGAAAGGAAAGTGTTTAATTTCCTTTGTAATGAAATCTTATCACTTTACCAACTATAGAGGAAAAAGCCCAATGTTACAGCTAACATAGTCTGAAAAGGTAGTATTTGCTTTTGTTGTGTTTGTTTTCTTTAGTTATGGGGAGCCCTTCAGGCATGATGATTATGATATGGACCCACCATCAGTGACAGATGTTTAACAGTTATTTTCCCAGAACAGCCCAGAACAGCCTAGAGAGAGTGACCAGGGAAATGCAGTATTTTTGTGTGTGAAAGTAACTTGATCAAGACTTATCTACCTACTGAGTCCGTGCAGCCTTGAAGAGGCATTGATATAAACAGATTTTAGATTGTTAAGCAACATTTATTAATATACATTGCTTTGTGGAGATTCTTACAACTTCTTTATTATTTATTTATTTATTTATTTATTTATTTATTTATTTATTTTGAGATGGAGTCTCGCTCTGTCACCAGGCTGGAGTGCAGTGGCACGATCTCGGCTCACTGCAACCTCTGCCTCCCAGGTTCAAGCGATTCTCCTGCCTCAGCCTCCCCAGTAGCTGGGACTACAGGTGTGCACCACCACACCTGGCTAATTTTTGTATTTTTAGTAGAGATGGGGTTTCATCAGGTTGGCCAGAATGGTCTTGATCTTCTGACCTCGTGATCCGCCTGCCTCAGCCTCCTAAAGTGCTGGAATTACAGGCGTGAGCCACTGCGCCCGGCCACAAATTCTTTTAAAAAACAAAATTGCAATCATCCTATGTTTGTGGGAGGCCATTTAAACTCTTTTACCCTGAATAGATTGTAACTAAAGCTTAGTTTTGAAATGGGTGGCTATGTTTAATTTTTCAGTGTGTAAAAAATAAAGGCATGCCTATTTGTCTCATTATATGAAGTTAATAAAGCATGCTATTTAGTTAGACAAGGGTTTCATTGTTTTGAAAGCTGATCCTGTGATCTAAAATTCTGACAGAATTTTCTGTGGAAATTACCCAGTTATATAATGTGTACAAAGATTTGGTATCTTCTGCTATTAGACATTTAATAGAATAATAATTATTAAGGGTATATAAAACAAATTTATATAAGTTGAATTGGGCATTGTGTGCCATTTCAGTGAACTTGATCAATATACCAAAGGATTATGATTCTTTCCTGGATTTGATGGCTTGCTTCACAGTAAGTGTTAGGTTGAGATTCTGTCAGAGTGATGCCATTAGCAATAGGTCAGTGCTCTTTGAATAATTTTCTGTTTTGCTCCCTTTCTTTCACTTTATTTATTGTTCAGTTATTTATGGTTGCCACTGTAATAACACTTTTGAGTTTAAAAAAGCCATTGCCTTAAAATATTTTTGTTGTATTGAGAGAAAATTTGGTTCTAGCAAAGAGACATTTTACTGGGATGAAAATACAGCAAGGCATTTGTAAAAATAGCTTTTTTTCCCATTGGAAAAATAAAAGGAAGTGGAGAAATACATTTATTTCAACCTAGAATCATTAGGAGTTGCATTTCTGAGAATTTTCATGTGGGTTTCTATGGGTATTATTGGTCTTCCTCATAGAATGATTTGGGAGACTTTCAGAGATTATGTCAATAACTTCCTTACTCCTCATTATTTCACAATGATTTTGATTTTCCCATTTTTTCAGAAATAAATGTTGGTGGATTTTCACAGTGAACACTAGCTAAGTACTTGAGTAGATTTTGAGTGTAGAGACTGAGGTTCAGATTTATTTCACTTTAGAACATTTTCTACTGCTTCAGATTTATCTATTCATTGGGAGAGATAATGCTTTTGCATTTGAAACAATTTAATAGGTGCCAAATACTGCAGTCAATCTAAGAAAAGAGCAATTTTACAATTTGGCAGGATGTTCTTTGATGGGAATTGCCTTAGAGCTCAAGAAATATATTGCTCGACAGTATTTAACTGCCAGTCAACTTTCTTATTAGATTCTCTTACTTTAGAAGCTCCTTTTTAATGGATCATTATCAAGATATAATTTCTTACTTTGGTCAGCCCTTTTTCTGAGCACAACACTTTTGGAGTTTTGCTGTAATTCAATAAATTGTTATGTCTTCTTAAGTTTCTCAGGGAGAAATGTACAGTTTCCCAGTGATCTTTTAAACATTTACTGGACATACAAAGCAGCCTATCTTGTTTCTCAGAGCCCCATGATGTGAGTGAGGAAAGTCATTAGGCTTCATTAATGCTCAGGCATCAGCCCAGCATATTGTAAACTACTTGGCTAACAGTGCTACCTAGCAACTATATTGCTTTCTTTAAGCACTTTATCATCCTTATTTGTTGTTTCTATTAATATTGACAGCAGCTTAAGAAACATTTTATTGAATTGTGCAGATACAGTTTTCTTATGTTTGATCCCAAAGTCCAGTTCTTCATTTACATACCTTCACTATTATACTGCCCTAGAAAGACTTTCCTATATTATGGTTGATGCACTATTCTGTCTTTCATTAGTTTTAATAGCTTGAGGGGAGGGATTTTCTCTCAACTCTATATATCTCTAGTTCGTTATGTATGTTTAAAATACTAGCTACCAATCCTTGAGCACTTATTATTATTTATTTATTTATTTATTTATTTATTCTCTGCATATTTATAGAATATCTGCTATGGGTCAGATATGACAGCAGGCGCTAGATAACATGATGAGCCATGAGAGAACTTATAATTAACAATCTAGCTTATTTTTTGACAGGCAGTTCAATAGGCATATTGCATCTGTTATATATAATTTTCTGTGCAACAATTCTAAGAGGTGGGTATTATGACTCTCAACTGATGGATGAAGAATTTGAAACTCAGAGAAGTTAATCAACTTGCTCAGTCACACAGATAAATGGATGATCTGAGATTCAAATGCAAGTCAGTCAGGCTCTGTATTAGTTTTCTATGCTGTGTAACAAATGCTAAGTACTTAGTGGCTTGAAACAGCACACACTTATTACATCACAGTGTCTATGGGTCAGGAGTCCTGGCACAGCTCAGCTGAGTTCTCTGAAAGACTACAATCAAGGTGTCAGCGAGGACTGACTTCTTATCTGATGGCTCCACTATGGCAGAATCAATTTTCAAGCTCATGTGAATGTTGGCAAAATTCATTTCTTTGAGGCTGTAGTGCTCATAGCATTTTGCTTCTTCATAACCAGCAAAGGAAAGACCCTAGTGTGAATCTTCTAGAAAAAGTATTTTATAACATAACATCATCATTAGAGTGACATCCTATCACCTTTGCCAAATTCTATTGTTTGGAAGCAAATAGCAGGTCCTACCCACACTCAAGGGGAAGGAAGCATACAAGGGAGTGAATACCAGGAGGTAGGAACATGGTGGGGCCACACTGGAGTGGGTCACAGATTCCACAATCTACAATCGTTCCACTATACCATGCTGCATCTAGTAAGAGTTCAATACCTATGAATTGATTTTTTAAAATTATGTAAAGCTATATAACACTATTAGAAAAGTTTGGGGGTAAAATCCCCATAATCCCATGATCCCAACACAGTTCGATGAGTCTCCTGAGCAAGGTGCTAGGTACTCATGCCTGCTGTCTCTAAGCCATCATAATGATGGTGTTTGACTTCCTGTTAGTCTTTAAAAAATATGCACAGTTCTCCTTTTTACTGCTGAAATCAGAGCAAATACATTATTCTCCAGAATTCCTTTCTCACTTTTGATATCATTAACATTTTTTCTTGTTGCTGCAAAATTGTATAGCTGTCATTTTCAGCATGCTCACAACATTCTTTCAACTGTCCATGCCACCAAACATTTATTTTATCTCCAAATGATTGGATATGCAGGCAACTTTCAATCTTCCACTACTGAAAACAAATGAATGAACAAAAACAACAGAAGACAGTTGCATAACTACTTTCAGACTCAGAATTCTGCCGTCTTTTGTATTATTTACTTAAATTAGGAATCCAGAAGTGAAATTACTGTATCAAATAACATGAACATTTCCATGACTCTGGGTGCATGCTATCAAAATACTTCTGATTTTATTTGACTGACTTAATTAACAGCCTTCAAAATTGCCAAGGCATATGATAGTGCTATTAGGAACTCTTTGATCACTGGAAAGACAGTATCTTTACCTGTCCTAAATTCAGGTGTTTTGGTTGAGAGAAGTGGGGAGAATTATCTTTTCTTCATGGCCATGGACCATTTCTAAGGGTCTTATTCTACCCTGGAGTTCAAGTGGAAGACATTGATACCCTCAGGATACTGCTTTACCCTTCATATCAAATGATGTCATGTCTATGGATGGTTTTCCTGGTCACAGTGTAGGACAGTGCCTTTCCTACAATGGATCAGAGGCTATTCTCACAGGACATTTGGGAAATCTGTATTTCCTTGTGTACAGGGACAGATTAGACTAATTTATTTATTCAGATGCAGTACTCTGCTATTGTATGTATCCACTTTAGCAGCACGTATTACAGTAGGGTTTTCTGCAGTAGAAAAGTAAAAGAAGAAAAAAAGCTAATGTTACACACAGTAGACTGGATCATAGTTGTCATCCAGTTAACACTAACAAGAACAGATTAATTGATTATTACTTTTCTTGTGATTCAAGAACTGATAGTTTGGAGTTTGTAGTTACAGTCTTTTTTTTAAAGTATCTGTTGTGAGCTGGAGAATTTAGCTACCAAATTTGGTTTGCATATGCCTGCCCTGTGACCTCACATCAGCCTGTTTGAAGGTTTGTGTATTTGTGCTTATCCTTATATGGTAAGGCTGCCTGGAGAATCTGTCTGACCAAAATTAGAAGCACTGTAGCATTTGTAGGAAGTGTGGTTTTAGGATGTGGATTGTCTTTGTTGCATAGAGAAGGTGGTGAGTTGTAGAACATCTTATGGACTATAAAATAATCATCGTTTCATAGCTCTTAATGGTCCTTATAACTAGTCAGATTTCCTTGATTCTCTAGATTCTTGAACTTGTCCCTTGACAAAGTTCCCCTAGAGAGAATTGAAATCTATATAGAAACTCACTGTACCGAATTGATAGTGGTAGTGATAAGGGCAGGGAAGTGGAGGCTGGAATGAACTGGTTTGTTTGCTTTCAAAATCTTAGTGTAACTCTAGGCAGAAATTTTTGAAATGGAAGGTCAACATATATTAGGCTAGCACTTGTCACAAATATTTAGTTTTGGTACTTGCTTATGACACTGTGATTTGTTTCAAGGAAGGCTTTTTCTTTAAGGGCACCTAGTCCCAAAGCCCCCAGAACAACCTAAAGTACCTATTACTCTATTCCCTTTTATTACTGATTTTCTGTAGCCACCTATGGTCACAAGCCACTGACACTGTTGTGGAAACACTTTGTGGAAGCACTGTTGTGCAATGTTCTTAACGTCACACTTTATTTGACTAAATACATGAAAACAATTTCAAATGGAGATAGGACTTTCTTTTGGTAAAGTCATTGTAATTCATATGAATCATTGTTTCTTCACAGAAACTTTTTCTTACGAAATCTTAAAGATCCAGGAGGCTTTTATTGCTGCTGGCATGTTTCTTTTTTTCATTATCACATGATCTCAGACTGGGAAAGGACAAAATGATTACCTAAAAAAACCTATAGTGTATAAAACCTTCAAAATACTCAAAATAACCAACAGGGATTCTTGATTTTTCTTAGGCCAAACTTTAGAATTAAGCGTGATACAAACGTATTATGAGTCATATCTGCACTCAGGTAGGCTTAATTAAGTTGGCAGACAGTCTAATTAGCATGAGACAACATACATTGTAGTGCATAATTTTGTTATTTGTAGGCTTGGTGTTCAAATGGTGCTTTTTAGTCTGACAGAGCATGCGTAACTGTGTAACTTGGAGCATGTTCTTTAATCCATCTGACCATTTGTCTCTTTGCCTATGAATTTGGAATGAAAATAATAACAGTGTCTCATAAGATTATTGTTAGAATTAAACAAAATAAGCATGTAAAGAGCTTAGCACAGTGCCTGGCCCATAGGAAGCACTTAATAAATAATAATTATTGTATTATACTTTACAATACAATTGTATCTGCAATACAGAGAGAGACTTAATACATATAGAATTCCATAACCCATTGCTAGCACATTCTAAAGTGGGGTCTGTGTTTCTCTGTTTCTTCTTATGAGCCCAGCCCTAATATACCCACTTACCTGTAGCAGAAAGATGCCAAACTTTTATTAAGGGCTCGTTAGATTCCATCATTTAAATTATCTACTAGTATGGAACATATGACCTTATAATTATAATTAAAGTTCCTTCAGACCATAACTACTATCTTTATTTTATTTTTACTTCTATTGGGGTAAGAACAGTGGCCAATAGGCTCAATGTGTACTCAGGGACTCTGATCTTGATTGGACTATAGCTCCTAACATTATTAGGCAGGAGTCGAACACTGATCCTTCCCTAGAAGCAGAAGATCTTAGAGTTGAAATTGGGTATTCCATTGATTTTGTTTATAATGATGTAGAGATTGATTAAATTGTGTACATACTCATTTGGATAAAAAAGGAAGCAAAATCACAGTCCAGTAAGTAGAAGTTAGATTTAAATTATTTAGCAAGAACACATCAAAAGTGATATTCTTTGTAAAAGATTGTCGACCTTCTATAAAAATCTCTTAAGAAAAAAGCCATATAAAATATCATGAGGCTAGACAGTGAAACATAGTGGAACAAACTTAAGATTTAGAGTTAGGGATATCTAAGTTTGAATTCCAGCGCTGACACCCAGTTGCTTTGTCACTGTGGATAAATTTACTTAACCTTTTTGAATCTCAGTATTCTAGTCTGTAAAATGGGGATTATAATATCTACCTTGCTGGGCTACTATAACTATTCAATGAAATAATATATGCAAAGTGCCCACTATAGCTATTATCACTTAATTGACCTTCTACAAATGGTAGCTCTTACTGATATGAATTATAAGAAGACAGTATCTGTCTTCCAGTCTTTTCAGAACACAGCCTCAAATTGAAATCCTCCTGAATTTGGAAATAATTACAGAGCACCTTCTGATAGCCTAAAGTGTCTCTCTATGGTGGAGAAGCCCATAACATATGTTTGGCCAGAGCCCTAAATCTTGTAAAAATGTTGTGCTTTAACCTTTTTGTGTTTTGATAAAGCAGATGCTATCTCTTTATCATAGGATATGCTAGAAGGATACTCTGTAGGGCTCAGGGCATTTTTGAGGACTCCTACTTCTGATCAGCTTTGTTCTAGGATTTGGAGAATAAGGAAGTTCTTTGCTAGTTGGGAATAGATAAGAATCTGTGTGCAAACAGTAACTATGAACAATGTCTCCCTGTATTCAAATCCTAGGTAAAAAGAATGCATGTAGTCATATTGTACATTCCACAAGCATTAGTACTTAAAGGGTGGGAGGAATATCTGGCATCAAAAAAGTGGCTAAAAACATAAGTAAACCCCACTAATAAATGGAGTTTTCTCCAATCAATTTTGGAGAACCCATCAATTTAATTTCGTACATGAGATGTTTAATCCAGGAAATTTATTTTGAATAAATATTTCCAAATAAGAGTCGAACCATAAAAAATCCTGCCCAGTCAACCTCAAAGACTGATGTTTATTACTTTTTAATAAACGGTCATGGGTTGCTGATTACAGCCACCTTACTTTTCTCAAACTTCCCAGAAACTCTAGAAAGTATGGTCAGACTCCCACTATGCAGTAGGAGCTTTTATAAAAGCACTTTGACTACTTGAGTGCGGGCTGGATTTATTGACTTTGTTCTAAATATACAGTGAGGAAAAGGGATAAACAGTGCAGCACTCTGGCAGACACTACTATAACCAGTTAATCAAGGTTAATATCACCATCAATAAGTCAATTGCTATAATATGCCCTACGACATGATGTGATGAGAAAGGCATTTCTTCTTTGTGGTATTTGTCCCAAATATCCATAACCCCAGTATAATTACTGGAAAAATATAAGACAAACTTGACCTGAGGGACATTCTACGAAATACTTAACCAGGGCCCCTCAAAACTGTCAAGGTCGCAGGAAATAAGAAAAGTCTGAGAAACTCTTACAGCCCAGAGGAAACTAAGGAGACATGGCAAATAAGTGTACTGACACATCCTGGAAAGGAACAGAAAAAGAACATTATTAGAAAAACTGATGAAATCCAAATAGGCTGGAGTTTAGTTAGTAGTATCACACCAATGTTGGCTTCTTAGTTGTGACAAATGTGCCACTATGAGGTAAGGTGTTAACAACAGCAGAAACTGGGTTAGTGATATATGGAGACTTTTTATTATAGTTGCAACTTTTCTGTAAATGTAAATTGCATTCCAAAATTAAAGTTTATTATAATTAAAATCTGAAAACATTTTGGTGGTGCTGAATTTAAAATAAAATTGTGAGATCAATCAGTATTAGTATCTACTTTGTGTCCAGCCCTGTGGTGAGCACTATATGGGGAGATAACAGCAAAAGGCATAGTCCCTACCTCCAGATAGTTTATCAACTAACTGAAGAGATGTGACTTTGACACGAAATGATTGGCAAACATTGGTACTCTTTGATTAAGCTCCAAACTGGGCGGTAAAAACTGCAGGAGGTCTGATGGAGCAGCCACAGAGGACTTCACAGAGTAGATCTGGAAGAATCTACTCCGTGATTCTCAGTGGATACTCAGTGGAGAGAGGGGAGACTTGCAGATGAAGGGAACAAAGTGAGAAAAAGCACTGGAGTGTTGGGCATGACATGTTCAGAGGAGAATAAAGGCAGCCTGATCTGATCTGGGAGAGAGGGGGCTGCATACTTTTACAGAGGCAGATGAAGCAGGGCCTCATTATGCAGGGTGTTGAAAGTTAAACAGTCAGAGAGGGTAGGGGTTGGAACCAGCCACAGGGAACCTCAGTAGCAGTTGGATAACTGTATGTGTCTCAATTATTTGAATTTCAGCCGTTGGCCAAATTTATGACTGTCATATATTAATCAGCTAACAACTGTCTTGGCATGTACATTTGATAAGACTATGTGGGGACGATGTTCACCTGCAAGAGGTGAAAGTACAGCCATGCCCACTTTCTGGATTAAAAAGGCTTTTTCTTAACTAAATGAAATATCACTTCTGAATAATCTCATGTATCCAGACCTTTTTTGTCTGGAACTTTTCTCTGTCCATGCTGTTTTCCAGAGTCAGAAGGAACTTTAGTCCCTTTATTGTTACTGACTCAATCAAAGCTTGTTTCTGCTTTCTAAAGGAGTACATTGTAATTAGATCATTTTGCTCTTAAAAAAGTTCCTTGGGCAGTTTTTTTTTTTTTTTTTTTCTCAAAGTGATGGGTGCAGTGTTTAATAAGAAAAATAAAAAGACAGAAGGGGTCTGATGCTTTTGCACTTTATCTGTTTTTTTTTTTGTTTTTGTAAATTTGAAGTACAGAAATTATATCTTCCACACTAGCTTTGCTCACTCAAAACTGTTAGGTAACTGAACCCTTGACAAAGTGGAGGCATGTGCTGCATTGTTCTTGGTGTGGTCCGGAAACCAGAGGCCTCGCGGTGTTCTACTCGGTTCTCCTGTGTGCATGCTGCTTGTGTTCATGCAAGCCCACATAATAGGGGGTTAGGACTTTGTTGAAGTCAGTTTAGGCTGGTCAAGAGAAAGGAGATTGTAACTAGGAATTGGTGTTCACTCATAAGGGATATTTAGGACAGAATATAAGATGTCTCAATCTTTGGTGTTTTACTTAGTTACATAGTTTAGAAGGAACTAGCTCATATGTCAGTCTCCATCTGAATTTGGAGTATATCTAGTATATCCCCCCATGGAAGTAGTGTACTATAAGTAATGAAAAACAAAACAGCAAAACAAAACAAAACAAAAGCAAGGCTTTGTAGTCAGCTAAATTTAGACATGTAATTTGATTTAAAGACCATTAATAGTTCTGTCTTACTGAGCAGGCTTCTTAACATCTCTGAGCCTCTGTTTCCTTTGCTGTGAAATGGATAGCCACCCCAAAAAGGGTTTGATATTCAGAAAACACTTAGCAAGCACTCAACAAATGTTAGTCTTCTGTCCGTAAACGATTTTATCCTGTGCATATCTTGCTGCTAACATACAGCAAGGCATGGAAATTTCCTTTTGGGATTATCTGGGGAGGCTTTTCCTATTCCTTTATTATGTGACCCTCTGTTAGAATATATATAGGGGCAACTCTAGGCAAAGTTCTGAGAAAAACTTCACTGTCTTCATTACCCGATTCACTCTAGGCAGTCCCTCCCTCTACTTCAAATATGCTCACTGTCTGCCCTTTCTGTGAAGACCAAAGTAGGGAATCAGTAATGGTAGGTTTTCAGGCTCCGAGAGTAGAATTGCCTTTAGTGTAGGATGTTACTCTCAGTGCTCCTTATTTCACAGCCTCATGAAGCCATCTCTGAAGAAATGGGAAACTGACAAAATAGTGTTCTTTCTGACTCCGGGAAAAAGTATAGACAGATAGGAATTCCAGATAAAAAAGAAATGGATAGATGAAGCTATTCAGAACTGATTTCATAGTCAAGAAGAAAAACCCTTTTAACCCAGAAACTGGGAATGACTTTATATATATATATATATATATATATATATATATATATATATATATATATATATATATTAATGTTAACACCTGAAGACATAGCAGTTTTTGAGAAACATCCTTTAAGGATCTACTTACTTTTCACTCTAAACTCTATTTTTGAAATTATTTAGACCTTAACATGTTTTTAGAAAAGGTACTGCGGGAATGACTGTGGTAGAAGTGCAATTTAAAAAGGAAACAGTCAGAGTAGAGTTTTTCTTTTTCTTTTTCTTTTTTCTTTCTTTTTTTTTTTTTTAATTATACTTTAAGTTCTGAATTACATATGCAGAAAGTGCGGTGTTGTTACAGTTAGGTATGCACGTGCAATGGTGATTTCCTGCACCCATCAACCTGTCACCTACATTAGGTATTTCTCCTAATGTTATCCCTCCCCTAGTCCTGCACCTGCCATAGGCTCTAGTGTGTGATGATCTCCTCCTTATCTCCATGTGTTCTCATTGTTCAACTCCCACTTACGAGTGAGAAAATGCATTGTTTGGTTTTCTGATCTTGTGATAATTTGCTGAGAATGATGGATTCCAGCTTTATCCATGTCCCTGCAAAGGACATGAACTCATCCTCTTTTATGGCTGCATAGTATTCCATGGCGTATATGTGCCACATTTTATTAATCCAGTCTATCATTAATGGACATTTTTTTGGTTCCAAGTCTTTGCTATTGTGAATAGTGCTGCAATAAACATACATGTGCATGTGTCTTTATCAAAGGATTTATAATTCTTTGGGTATATGCCCAGTCATGGGATTGCTGGGTCAAATGGTATTTCTAGTTCTAGATCCTTAAGGAATCACTGCACTGTCATCCACAATGGTTGAACTAATTTACACTCCCACCAACATATAAAAGTGTTCCTATTTTTCCATAACCTCTCCAGCATCTGTTGTTTCCTGACTTTTTAGTGATTGTCATTCTAACTGGTATGAGATGGTATCTCGTGGTTTTGATTTGCATTTCTATAATGATCAGTGATGATGAACGTTGTTTCATATGTTTGTTGGCTGCATAAATGTCTTCTTTTGAGAAGTGTCTGTTCATATCCTTTGCCCATTTTTTTATGGGGTTGTTTGTTTTTTTCTTGTAAATTTGTTTACATTCTTTGAAGACTCTGGATATTAGCCCTTTGTCAGATGGATAGATTGCAAAAATGTTCTCCCATTCTGTAGGTTGCCTGCTCACTCTGATGATAGTTTCATTTGCTGTGCAGAAGCTCTTTAGTTTAATTAGATCCCATTTGTCATTTCTGGCTTTTGTTGACATTGGTTTTGATGTTTTAGACATGAAGTCTTTGCCCATGCCTATGTCCTGAATGGTATTGCCTGGTTTTTCTTCTAGGATTTTTATGGTCCTAGGTCTTACATTTAAGTCTTTGATCCATCTTGAGTTGATTTTTGTATATGGTGTAAGGAAGGAGTACAGTTTCAGATTTTTGCATATGGCTAGCCAGTTTTCCCAACACTATTTATTCAATAGAGAATCTTTTCCCCATTGCTTGTATGTGTCAGATTTGTCAAAGATCAGTTGGTGGTAGATGTGTGGTGTTATTTCTGAGGCCTCCATTCTGTATCATTGCTCTATATATCTGTTTTGGTACCAGTACCATGCTGTTTTGGTTACTGTAGCCTTGTAGTAAAGTGTGAAGTCAGATAGCGTGATGCCTCCAGATTTGTTATTCTTACCCAGGATTGTCTTGGCTATGTGGGCTGTTTTTTGGTTACATGTGAAGTTTAAAGTAGCTTTTTCCAATTCTTTGAAGAAAGTCAGTAGTAGCTTGATGGGGATAGCATTGAATCTATAAATTGCTTTGGGGGGTGAGGTCATTTTAACAATACTGATTCTTCCTATCAATGAGCATGGAATGTTTTTCCATTTGTTTGTGTCTTCTCTTATTTTCTTGAGCAGTGGTTTGTAGTTCTCCTTGAAGAAATCATTTACATCCCTTGTAAGTTGTATTCCTAGGTATTTTATTCTATTAATAGCAATTGTGAATAGGAATTCACTCATGATTTGGCTCTCTGTTTATCTATTATTGGTGTATAGGAATGCTTGTGAGTTTTGCACATTGGTTTTGTATCCTGAGACTTTGATGAAGTTGCTTATCAGCTTAAGGAGATTTTGGACTGAGACAATGGGGTTTTCTAAATATGCAATCATGTCATCTGCAAACAGGGACAATTTGACTTCCTCTGTTCCTATTTGAATACCCTTTATTTATTTCTCTTGCCTGATTGCCCTGGCCAGAACTTCCAATACTATGTTGAATAGGAGTGGTGAGAGAGGGCATCCCTGTCTTGTGCCCATTTTCAAAGGGAATGTTTCCAGTTTTTGCCCATTCAGTACAATATTGGCTGTGGGTTTGTCATAAATAGCTCTTGCTATGTTGAGATATATTTCATCGATACCTAGTTTATTGAGAGTTTTTAGCATGAAAGTCTGTTGAATCTTGTCGAGCACCTTTTCTGCATCTATTGAGATAATCATGTGGTTTTTGTCTTTGGTTCTGTTTATATGAGGGATTACGTTTATTGATTTGCTTGTGTTGAACCAGCCTTGCCTCTCAGGGATGAAGCCGACTTGATTGTGTTGGATAAGCTTTTTGATGTGCTGCTGGATTCCGTTTGCCAGTATTTTACTGAGGATTTTCGCATCAATGTTCATCAGGGATATTGGCCTAAAATTCTCTCTTTTTTTTTGTTGTGTCTCTACCAGGCTTTGGTGTCAGGATGATGCTGGCCTCATAAAATGAGTTAGGGAGGATTCCCTCTTTTTCTATTGATCAGAATAGTTTCAGAAGGAACTATGCATGCAATAAAGCTCCTCTTTGTACCTCTAGTAGAATTCGGCTGTGAATCCATCTGGTCCTGGACTTTTTTTGGGTGCTAGGCTATTAATTATTACCTCAATTTCAGATCCTGCTACTGGTCTATTCAGATATTTAACTTCTTCCTGGTTTAGCCTTGTGAGGGTGTATGTGTCCAGGAATTTATCAATTTCTTTTAGATTTTCTAGTTTATTTGCATAGAGGTGTTTATAGTATTCTCTGATGGTAGTTTGCATTTCTGTGGGATCTGTGGTAAATCCTCATCATCATTTTTATTGCATCTATTTGATTCTTCTCTCTTTTCTTCTTTATTAGCCTTGCTAGGGGTCTATGTATTTTGTTGATCATTAAAAAAAAAAAAAAAAAAAAAAAAACAGCTTCCGGATTCATTGATTTTTAAGGGTTTTTTTATTTCTCTATCTCCTTCAGTTTTGCTGTGATCTTAGTTATTTCTTGTCTTCTGCTAGCTTTTGAATTTGTTTGCTCTTGCTTCTCTACTTCTTTTAATTGTGATCTTAGGGTGTCAATTTTAGATCTCTCCTGCTTTCTCTTGTGGGTATTTAATGTTATAAATGTCCCTCCACACACTGCTTTAAATGTGTCCCAGAGATTGTGGTGCATTGTATCTTTGTTCTCCTTGATTTCAAAGAACATCTTTATTTCTGCCTTTGTTCGTTATTTACCCAGTAGTCATTCAGGAGCAGGTTGTTCAGTTTCCATGTAGTTGTGCTGTTTAGTGAGATTCTTAACCCTGAGTTTTAATTTGATTGCTCTGTGGTCTGAGAGGCAGTTTGATGTGATTTTTGTTCTTATACATTTGTTGAGGAGTGTTTTACTTGTAATTATGTGGTCAATTTTAGAATAAGTGTGATGTGGTGCTGAGAAGAATGTATATTCTGTTGATTTGGGGTGAAGAGTTCTGTACATGTACGTTAGCTCTGCTTGGTCCAGAGCTGAGTTCGAGTCCTGGATATCTTTGTTAATTTTATGTCTCATTTATCTGTCTAATATTGACAGTGGGGTGTTAAAGTCTTCCATTATCATTGTGTGGGACTCTAAGTCTCTTTGTAGGTCTGTAAGAACTTGCTTTATGAATCTGGTGCTCCTGTATTGGGTGAATATATGCTTAGGATAGTTAGCTCTTCTTGTTGAATTGAGCCCTTTACCATTATGTAACAGCCTTCTTTGTCTCTTTTGATCTTTGCTGGCTTAAAGTTTGTTTTTTCAGATGCCAGGATTGCAAGCCTTGCTTTTTTTGCCTTCCATTTGCTTGGTAGATCTTCCTCTATCCCTTTATTCCCTTTATTTTGGGCTGATGTTTGTCTTTGCATGTGAGATGAGTCTCCTGAATACAGCACACTGATGGGTCTTGATGCTTTATCCAGTTTGCCAGTCTGTCTTTTAATTGGGGCGTTTTGACGTTTTATGTTTAAGGCTAATATTGTTATGTGTAAATTTGATCATGTCATTATGATGCTAGCTAGTTATTTCACCTGTTCATTGATGCAGTTTCTTCATAGCATTGATGGTCTTTAGAATTTGGCATGTTTTTGCAGTAGTTGGTACCACTTGTTCCTTTCCATGTTTAGTACTTCCTTCAGGAGCTCTTGTAAGGCAGGCCTGGTTGTGACAAAATCTCTCAGCATTTGCTTGTCTGTAAAGGATTTTATTTCTCCTTCACTTATGATTTTTAGTTTGGCTGGATATGAAATTTTGGGTTGAAAATTATTTTCTTTAAGAATATTGAATATTGACCCCCACTCTCTTCTGGCTTGTAGGGTTTCTGCCGAGAGGTCCACTGTTAGTCTGATGGGCTTCCCTTTGTGGGTAACCTGACCTTTTTCTCTGGCTGCCCTTAACATTTTTTTCCTTCATTTCAACCTTGGTGAATCTGACAATTATGTGTCTTGGGGTTGCTCTTCTCGAGGAGGGTCTTTGTGGTGTTCTCTGTAATTCCTGAATTTGAATGTTGGCCTGCTTTGCTAGGTTGGGGAAGTTCTTTTGGATAATATCCTGAAGAGTGTTTTCTAACTTGGTTCCATTCTCACTATCACTTTCAGGTACACCAATCAAACATAGATTTGGCCTTTTCACATAGTCCCATATTTCTTGGAGGCTTTCTTCATTTCCTATCACTCTTTTTTTCTCTAATCTTGTCTTCTTACTTTATTTCATTAATTTGATCTTCAATCACTGGTATCCTTTCCTTCTGCTTGATTGAATCAAGCCACTGAAGCTTGTGTATGCTTCACGAAGTTCTTGTACTGTGGTTTTCAGCTCCATCTAGTCATTTAAGCTCTTCTCTACCCTGGTTATTCTACTTAGCCATTCGTCTAACCTTTTGTCAAGGTTTTTAGCCTTCTTACAATGGGTTAGAACATGCTCCTTTAGCTCAGAGAAGTTTGTTATTACAGACCTTCTGAAGCCTGTTTCTGTCAACTCATCAAACTCATTTTCCATCCAGTTTTGTTCCCTTGCTGGCGTGGTGTTGTGTTCCTTTGGAGAAGAGACGTTCTTGTTTTTGGAATTTTCCCTCTTTCTGCTCTGGTTTCTCCCCATCTTTGTGGATTTATCTACCTTTGGTCTTTGATGTTGCTGTTCTACAGATGGGGTTTTGGTGTGGATGTCCTTTTTGTTGATGTTGATGCTATTCCTTTCTGTTTGTTAGGTTTCTTTCTAACAGGTCCCTCAGCTGCAGGTCTGTTGGTGTTTGCTGGAGGTCCACTCTGGACCCTGTTTGCCTGAGTATCACCAGTGGAGGCTGCAGAATAGCAAATATTGCTGCCTGATCCTTCCTCTGGAAGCTTTGTCCCAGAGGGCCACCTGCCTGTATGAAGTGTCTGTTGGCCCCTACTGGGAGTTGTCTCCCAGTCAGGCTACACGAGGGTCAGGGACCCACTTGAGGAGGCAGTCTGCCTGTTATCGGAGCTTGAATGCCATTCCGGGTGAACCACTGATCTCTTCCGAGCTGTCAGGCAGTGAACTTTAAGTCCAGAGAAGGTGTCAGCTGCCTTTTGTTCAGATATACCCTGCCCCCATAGGTGGAGTCTAGAGAGGCAGTAGGCCTTGCTGAGCTGGGATGGGCTCTGCCCAGTTCGAGCTTCCCTGCCACTTTGTTTACACTGTGTGCATGGAACTGCCTACTCAGTCCTCAACAACGGCAGACGTCCCTCCCCCCACCAAGCTCCCATGTCCCAGGTCAATCTCAGACTGCTGCACTAGCAGTGAGCAAGGCTCTATGGGCGTGGGACCCGCCAAGCCAGGCACGGGAGGAGATCTCCTGGTCTGCCGGTTGCTAAGACACTGGGAAAAGTGCAGTATTTGGGCAGGAGTGTACTGCTCCTCCAGGTACAGTCATTCACAGCTTTTCTTGGCTAGGAAAGAGAAATCCTATGATCCCTTGCACTTCCCCGGTGAGACAACACCCTGCTCTGCTTCGGCTTGCCCTCTGTGGGCTACACCCACTGTCCAACCAGCCCCAGTGAGATGAACCAGGCATCTCCATTGGAAATGCAGAAATCACCTGTCTTCTGCATCGATCTCACTGGGAGTTGTAGACCAGAGGTATTCCTATTTGGCCATCTTGGAAGTGATCTTCTTTTTCTTTTAGCAGGGATAAAATAGGAAATCTTAGATTATGCTTTAATGTCTTGGAACATCTGTCATGAGAACTGTAGGGAGCCAGGGGTGGAAGTGAGAGAATAAGAAAATTCTTATTAGACATTTTAACCAAGACTCGTTTCTTGTTGGTAAAGAGATATGAATTACAGGTTTCACATGTCAGATTGTGATCAAACCACTTTTGAAAATATTACAAACAGACAAGCTGAAAAAAAAAGTGTCTCTTGCTGTGGTTATACCCTGAAATTGATCAAGAAGAAGCCAATGATGGCCGGACATGGTGTTTCACGCCTGTAATCCCAGCACTTTGGGAGGCCAAAGTAGGCAGATCACGAGGTCAGGAGATTGAGACCATCCTGGCTAACATGGTGAAACCCTTTCTCTACTAAAAATACAAAAACAAAATTAACCGGGCATGGTGGTGGAGGCCTGTAGTCCCAGCTACTCAGGAGGCTGAGGTGAGAGAATGGCGTGAACCCGGGAGGCAGAGCTTGCAGTGATCTGAGATCATGCCACTGCACTCCAGCCTGGGCGACAGAGTGAGATTCTGTCTAAAAAAAAAAAAAAAAAAAAAAAGGAAGCCAATGGTTTAGGAAGACATGGGAGTATTCATTTAAAAATGGACACAGATCTGTTTGGTTACTGAAAGACTACACAGTGGTAATACTGCACTCGTTTATTGCCAAACTGACTAACTGGGGTTTCAGATTTGATGTTCCCTTTAGGTATTTTGTAAGTAATTTAGTAAAAGACTGAATTGGCAGCTTTAAATGCTATTTGTTCACTCCTCGTCCACTCCACTTTTAAATCATTTGACACAGACTAGACAGAGACAGGCTCATTACTTTTCTTTCTTTTTTTTTTCTTTTTTTTTTTTGAGATGGAGTCTTGCTCTGCCACCCAGGCTGCAGTGCAGTGGCGCAATCTCTGCTCACTGCAAGCTCCGCCTCCAGGGTTCATGCCATTCTGCCTCAGCCGCCTGAGTAGCTGGGACTACAGGCGCCTGCCACCACGCCCGGCTAATTTTTTGTATTTTTAGTAGAGACGGGGTTTCACCTTGTTAGTCAGAATGGTCTCCAAAGTCCTGACCTTGTTATCTGCCCGCCTTGGCCTCCCAAAGGGCTGGGATTACAGGCGTGAGCCACCGGGCCAAGCCCAGGCTCATTACTTTTCTAAAATGAAGAGTGTCCCTTCCTGGGGTAGCATTTGAAATAAATGGAGCCAAATGGAGAGAGACTCTGTATCTGAATTTCTCTTTGAGGATGTTGACTGAGTCAAAAATTTTAATCTGTTTGAAAAAAACAAATAAATACACATACAAACCATGATTTATTTATATAATTCAATTATATGTAATAATTTAGTAGGAGAAATTGTGAGTATCCATTTAGAAAGTTTCCAAGTTTATTTTGCAATACTGTACCTTCATTGTTCTAGTTCAATATGCTGTCAACTTTGTGAGCTCAGTTTTTACCGTTGGCCAGTTATATTAAATTTTGTTAAGCATATCATCCTTTCACCAGAACTATAGACTGTATGCAGTATAAAAGGATTAAAAATCTAACATTTGTGCTATCCTTATTAAGCTTAGTCTAAGTGGCATTGCTAATAGCAATAAATGCTTGTTCTTTCTTCTCTCACTGGTGTTGCCTTTCTCTTGGCTCCTCTCACCTAACCACCTTGTATTGCTGTCTTAGCTTCTTATTTAAATAACGTATTGTAATTGAACTTTTAAATACATGTATTTCTAATCTCTCCCAGTAGATTGTAATGTTAGGAAGGGATCACGGCTATTTATCTTTAGCTAGTTTAGAGAGTCTAACAAAGTTCATTGAGAGTCACTTAAGAGACACTCAAGAAATATTGTTGAATAACTTCTGACAATCATTTTATATTTTAGCACATCGTAGTCAAGAACTTCTGTCAATGTTAATTAACTGTTAGTAGAGAAAGTGTGATAGAGTTTGATCATTAAAAAAGGCAAAATTCCCACTTTGATTAAACGGATTTTTTTTTTTTTTGGAAGGTTGACACTTTCTTTTATAAAAAGGGTATTTTCCCATTGGAAGCATGATTGGTGAAGTTTTGATCATTCTTTGGTATTTGCAACATTCACACTGGCATCTTCTAAAGCAGAAACGTTGTCACTCCCCTGTCTTTGAAAGAAACTTGACCCTTAGCATGACAGAAAGGGAGCCTGCTAAGGCTTGTGGGAAGACAACTGTTTACTCCAGGAAACAATTGTTTAATTACCTGCTCTGTGTCTTTGGAGAGAAGAATATCCTGAATCTCAAAAATGTAACATGCGGGCAGAAATGTCTTGGAATTCTTTGGGTAGAGGTGAGGGTTGTGGTTTACTATTTGAAAAATATTTATTTAAATTCCTGGACAGTGCATTGTCCCCTTGCAAATGCATTTATTTGCTGAAAAGGGTATCAATAGCCTTTTAACTCCAAAGTCATTTTTATCCTGGAAGAAATTTAAATTTTATTTCTAAATGAACCCTTGTGACACCTATTCCTCTTGGTTCTGGCAATATATGGTTTGCAGTTTCATGTGTTCACTGTGTCCCTTTATTTTAAGTCCTATTAGGGAAATTAGGAAATGACCATCACCAGATACTCCCTTATGAGGGTGTGTTAGAGTGAACATGTGCCTATAGGTGTATAAGAAAGGCAATAATTGGCTGGGTGCAGTGGCTCACGCCTGTAATCCCAGCACTTTGGGAGGCTGAGTTGGACGGATCATGAGGTCAGGAGTTCGAGACCAGCCTGACCAATATGGTGAAACCCCATCTCTACTAAAAGTACAAAAATTAGCCGGGTGTGATCGTATGCGCCTGTAATCCCAGCTACTCAGGAGGCTGAGGCAGAAGAATCGTTTGAACCCAGGAGGCAGAGGTTGCAGTGAGCCGAGATCACGCCACTGCATTCCAGCCTGGGTGACAGAGCTAAACTCAGTCTCAAAAAAAAAAAAAAAAAAAAAAAAAGCAATAATTATTTATATATTAGAAATCTCCACTTGAGCACAGAAGTTTGAAGCTGCAGTGAGGCAAGATCACGCGACTGCACTCCAGTCTGGGTGACAGAGCAAGACTCTATTTTTGAAGAAAAAAAATTAAAGGAATAGATTCCTTCTTGGAAATAAACTTCATATGTGAAATTTTGGACATGAAAATTTGATCAAGTTAGGAAACAATATTTTTTTTAACTTTCCATGAAGATTGAAAGGTGAACAAAAGTTCATGTTTGACATGGCAGAACCTATTAGCAATGTGTGATTACGGCCCATTCTGTTCAACTTTATGGAGACGTGAAACACACTAGTAGGTGTGTGTACTTGTCATCAGGCAATCTCAGGGCATGGGCGAAATACTTGGTCATTACTCTCCAACTGATGGATGGAGAGTAATTACTTCAGTGAAGGTACACTATCATGCCTAGTGATACCAAGCCTGGCGACTGTTTTAACTTAGCACAGTGAGTCACGTTCTCAACAAAGTAAGCATTCAATAAGGTAGGAAAAGCCTCAAAAAATAATTTTCTTAAAGGTCCTCTGCTCATGCAAATGTGACTGATGACATTCTGCTAGGGTCATGTATGTAAAATTCTTAGCATGTCTCTTCACTCATTCAAAAAAAAAAAAAAATCTGTTGGAATGCAAGTTCCCTTAAAGTATAGGGTTTTCACATGTTGCCCAGGCCAGTCTCGAATTCCTGGGCTCAAGCAGTCCTCCTACTTCAGCTTCCCAAAATGCTGGGATTACAGATGTGAGCCACCGTGCCCAGCCTTCAAAGTACAATCTTAATGGGACATCTTTATATCTACTCAAATTTGTAAATATGCTAATGATCGACAAATTATTTGACACACTTGACATTGACTAAACCCACCTACTGTATTTCAGAGGCCAAAACCATTGATTTAATGGAACCTTTCCTCAAGTGCATTAATCCACTAGACACTCGTATTTATTGAGTTTTACATTGATTTTTCTCAGTTCAAAAGAGGGCATATGTTATATTTAGGAATGAAAGTTTGATTTTATAAGGCAATTAAAAAACAGAATTCTCAGTAGAAAAATTACTGTGTAGCAAGTTTTGCTAGATTCTAACTGATCTTTAAAGAGGGACATTCAGTAAATAGCATTTAAAACTTTCAGTTTCTGTTGGGAAAAATTGAGAATTATTTTCCTGAGGTTATGTGATAATAGAGAAAATTATTGAATCACAATCACAAGCAACTTAGAAAGACAAAAACACAACCTTTATGCATATATGCATGTATGTGGGAGTAGATGGAGGTGTGTAAATCCAGAGAGGAACTTGACTGTACGTGAGTTTCTTATTTTGCATTTTTATTCTCATTGGCAGGACAGATTTATTTTATTTTATTTTTTGATGGCAATATTCCATGTGTCTTTTTAGTGTGATTCCATGAAGAAACTTGCTTATTGATTACGGTCCTGTAGCTCAGAAATGTTAAGTTATGGTTTTAAATATGGGTTAATTACCATTGATGTGTGAATTCAGGTTCCAAAAGAAATGCATATCAGAAGAGAAACTTAACTGAATAGTATTAATTTTACTGTTTTCAAAGCTCTCTCCTAGCTGTGATAAGGAGACAGAATACATGTGTCATCTCTACCTGGTTATCTAGATGAATGTATTAGGTTAGTGCAAAGGTAATTGCCATTGAAGGTAATGACCAAAACTGCAATTACTTTTTCACTAAGCTAATACATGATACACATAAAAGACACCTTAGCCGCTCATGATAAGGGCTAATGAATGGTACAGATATATTGCAAACTTTATAGTTTGTAGGATTGGCTAATATCTTCTTGTTCAGTTTCTGTTTTGAACAATGAAAATTGAGGCTTGAATGACTCTTGAAGCTTGTGCAGTTTGTCAAGGAAAGATTCATTTCTATTGCGTATACTATTCTTGTTAAGATGGGAAGCAGACTTGTGTCATTTGGAAAAACTTTCTAGAAAGGCTGAAACTAAGAGAGGCTTGTAGAGTATCAGAAAACATAACTTTTCACTACACACAATTTGGGGTTAACTGCATTTTTAGGTACTGATATGCATCAGTTAGTTTTGCATGCACATCATTAAATAATGAGAATTTTCGATGGAAAGAAAAAGAGAAAGTCCTTGATAAAAGGACCTGTGGACCAAAAGCTCTTCAGTACACTTCTGAGGCATTATTAACAATACAATAATAAAGAGGGAAAATCATATAACTTCTGTGAAACCACAATCTTTGTTCTGTCTGAATTCATTTCTGCCAGCTCACAGACATTTGACTTTTGTCGAATATTGGAAAATACGGTTTCTTGTTCTTTGGGTCCTAGATTAAGAAGAAACAGCAAGATGTACTTGGTTTCCTAGAAGCCAACAAAATAGGATTTGAGGAAAAAGATATTGCAGCCAATGAAGAGAATCGGAAGTGGATGAGAGAAAATGTACCTGAAAATAGTCGACCAGCCACAGGGTATCCCCTGCCACCTCAGATTTTCAATGAAAGCCAGTATCGCGGGGTAAGAAAACAATGTAAATTCTTGTTTATTGAAATAGATTGCCCCAAATCTATCCATTATTTTCACCTCTGCCTCCAAACCTGCATATATATAGTCATATCGCTTGCTTATAGTCATTTGTCCTTTGCATCCACTCAAAGGCTGGATGTAGACAATGGCTACATTTTCTAAATATGTTTGCTATTGATTATGCATCACAGCCAAATTTGGGCAAGTTTATTTCTTACTTTTTGAGAATGTTTTGTGGCTTACAAGATGACAGTAGGTATCTCAACCAAATTTAGTCATGTGAAGATTATCTTGCATTCCCCAGATTGAAACCTCTTACTGTTTGGTTGCTCTTCTGGTCATGCATCATGGACATCTCATTGCCTTTCCCAAAACACAGCAAAGATTAACTGTTCTTCTGGCCTTGGGCATGTCTAGCTAATACCTAGTCTAGTGTGGGCTCTGAGAAAATCTCAACCTAAATGAATAATGGAATATAAATATGGTGAATGGAAACAACAGTATCTGACCAGAAATAAGCATCTTCTTACTGGGAAATAGGTGGCTGTTTTGCATGGTGGAAGAAGCTGCAGGCAGATTTAAATTTGATGTGATGTGGAATAAACCGTTCTGCAGATTTTGTGCCATAGAATACCTACTTTTCAACCTATATTAAATAAGATTCGGAAGCCTTGCCTCTTTATTACTCCTTACTCCTTCCAAAATTCTAGTATTATGGAAGGTAGTCTGCCTGTCCCTAAGGAAGCAGATGATTCTGTCGACTAGTCAGGTCATTCTGAATAAATCTCTCTCTCTCTCTCTTTTTTTTTTTTTTTTTTTTTTTTTTTTTTTTTGTGAGACAGAGTTTTGCTCTTGTTGCCCAGGCTGGAGTGCAGTGGCGTGATCTCGGCTCACTGCAACCTCCGCCTCCCAGGTTCAAGCGATTCTCCTGCCTCAGCTTCCTGAGTAGCTGGGATTACAGGCGTGTGCCACTACACCAGGCTAATTTTGGTATTTTTAGTAGAGACGGGGTTTCTCCATGTTGGTCAGGCTGGTCTCAAACTCCCGACCTCAGGTGATCCGCCTGCCTCGGCCTCCCAAAGTGCTGGGATTACAGGCGTGAACCACTGCACTCGGTCGAATAAATCTCCTTTTTTTCTTTTATTGGTTGCATATTGTTAATTCATCTTACCTTCTTTTCATCAAGGACTATGATGCCTTCTTTGAAGCCAGAGAAAATAACGCAGTGTATGCCTTCTTAGGCTTGACAGCCCCACCTGGTTCAAAGGTATGATACCCTTTTTTCCTGCTTTATAGATCATGTTATTGCTGCTGAGATTTTTTAGTCAGTAAGATTTTCACTTTTGTTAAGTATTCAAATTAAGTCAGAGACAGTCTTTTACAGCAAAAAGTACCTTCTCTGCATCCACTTAATTCCTGTTAGGGCAGAAAGATGTGCATAACCAAATGCATAAACTGTGTGTTTAGCAGGTAGGTAGAGTGATTTCCCCATCAAGCTGACCACCGGAGCAAATTTCTCATTGACCTACTCACAAATAAGTGCTTAGCAATTTTAAAGCCTTCATTATTCCAGCCGTCCTGCATGGTTCTACAACGACAGTAAGCATCTTAGTTCATGGTAATCTCCTTGGCAGCATTTATTGTCTTTGGGTGAGAGCAAATGATAGAGTCATCCATTCAAGTTAATTAAGAGCATCTGCATTGCAAAACTGGTCACTAAATTGCTCGCCAAATTTGAGGCTTTTTTCCTGCCAACACAAATTAATTTTTTTAAGTAGCAGCATTTTCAGGACAGACCAAATAAAGGAAGCAACAATAAAATTGTCTATCTAATGAGATGTCCCCAAACTACCAACTTTAAACATACCTTTGCCTTTTATAGTAGTTCTTCATACAAACTGCCTCAATCATTTTATGTTGCTGTGTCATTTTATGTTTTGCTCTTAGCAACTAATTGTATGTTAGACATTCTTTGAACTCTAATTCCCTCTCCTATTTTAAAAGTCTGTGTTACTGTCTGTTTTCATTAGACAAACATTTACTAGTACTATGTTTATATCATTGTGAAATGGTTTTCTTGCCGAACTTTCTTTTCTCATGGATAAAATGTTATATTTTAGGCTTTGTGTAATTTGAGCCATAAGAAAAGTGAGGGAAGACACTTTTCTTTAAATAAGATAGTAAGAGGACTAGATTGCAGCATCTGCAATCCAGACAGAGCAGCATCTGGAGGCTTGCATTGTGAATTTCAGCCCTAGATAGACTGCAAGAACAAACCAGTAATCCTGAGAGGACCCACAGACCATCTCAAGGAAGCAGTCTGTTCCTGTAGGGCTCAGGAGACACCCCAAATACAGTGAGTGCCCCAAGTGAGGAAGTGGAAAAGGGAGACCCTCCTCTCCTGAACACATACCCTCACTGGAGAAACTGAAGGTCTGTTTGCGGGAGAAGTTTCCAACTTTACCTGGAGCTGAGTCAAGTTAGAGAGCCCAGCAAAATACAGGGGTAGAGGAAACAATAGGAAGGCCCTGGGATCTCGCTGGGTCCCCAAGCAGCTCATTTCTGCCTGGCACCACAGGGATCCATCGGGAGTGTGGCCAGAGGAGCAGGCATTAAAACACCACGGAAAGAAGAAATTCTCTAGCCAAATTTTGTAACAATTTGAACGGGACAAGAAGCCTCCTGGCCAGAACTGGGGGGAGGGTGCAAATCCCACTTACAGACTTCACAGGCAAGAGAAGAACTAAAGCCCTTTTTATTCCACAGCTGGGAGTTGGATAACCTTTGGGGAATTTTTAAGCCCCTTTTGCCCTCCACCTGGAAACAGACTCAAGGCTGTTGGAGGGGGGCTTGGTGGGTGTGAGACCAACCTTTCGGTTTGCCTGGTAGCTGGGTGAGGCCTGTGACTGTTGACTTTCCAAGACTTCCCTGACAATCTGCATGACTCAGCAGAGGAAGCCCTAATCCTCCTAGGTATAGAACTCCAGTGACCTGGGAATCTCACCCCCACCCCTCACAGCAGCCACAGCAAGACCCATCCGAGGAGAGTCTGAGCTCAGACATGCCCAGCCCCGCCCCCACCTGATGGTCCTTCCCTTTCCACCCTGGTAGTAGAAGACAAAGGGCATATAATCTTGGGAGTTCTAGGGCCCTGCCCACTGCCGGTCCCTCTCCACAATACTACAGCTAATGGTTTCTGGAAAGCGCCACCTCCTGGCCAACCAGCATAAAAATAGAGCATTAAACCACCAAAGCTAAGGACCCTCACCTAGTCCATTGCACCCGCCTCCACCTCCACCGGACCAGGCGCTGGTATGCATGACTGAGAGACCCATAGATGGTTCACATCACACGACTCCGTGCAGACAACCCCCAGTACCAGCCCAGAGCTAGGTAGACTCGCTGGGTAGCTAGACCCAGAAGAGAGACAACAATCACTGCAGTGTGGCTCACAGGAAGCCACATTCATAGGAAAAGGGGGAGAGTACTACATCAAGGGAGCACCCCATGGGACAAAATAATCTGAACAACAGCCTTCAGCCTTAGACCTTCCCTCTGACAGAGTCTACCCAAGTGAGAAGGAACCAGAAAACCAACTCTGATAATAGGACAAAGCAATGCCCTTCAACATCTGCAAAAAATCACACTAGTTCACCAGCAGTGATCCAAACCAAGAAGAAATCCCTGATTTACCTGAAAAACAATTCAGGGGGTTAGTTATTAAGCTAATCAAGGAGGGGACAGAGAAAGGCAAAGCCCAAAGCAGGGAAATCCAAAAAAATGATACAAGAAATAAAGGGAGAAATATTCAATGAAATAAACAGTTTAAAGAAAAAAGCAATCAAAAATTCAGGAAACTTTGGACCCACTTCTAGAAACATGAAATTCTTTGAGAAGTCTCAGCAATAGAATTGAACAAGTAGAAGAAAGAAATTCAGAACTCTAAGACAAGGTCTTTGAATTAACCCAATCCAACAAAGATAAAGGAAAGAGAATAAGAAAATATGAACAAAGCCTCCAAGAAGTCTGAGATTATGTTAAACGACCAAACCTAAGAATAATTGGAATTCCTGAGGAGGAAGAAGAGAATCCTAAAATCATATTTGGGGGAATAATCAAGGAAAACTTCCCTGGCCTAGCTAGAGACATATACATCCAAATACAAGAAGCACAAAGAACACCTGGGAAATCCATTGCAAAAAGATCTTCGCCTTAGGCACATTGTCATCAGGTTATCTAAGGTTAAGACAAAGGAAAGAATCTTAAGAACTGTGAGACAGAAGCACTAGGTAACCTATAAAGGAAAACCTATCAGATTAACTGCAGGTTTCTCAGCAGAAACCCTACAAGCTAGAAGGGATTAGGGCCCTATCTTCAGCCTCCTTAAACAAAATGATTATCAGTCAACAATTTTGTATCCAGTGAAACTAAGCATCATATATGAAGGAAAGATTCAACTCTTTTCAGGCAAACAAATGCTGAGACAATTTGCCATTACCAAGCCACCACTATAGGAGCTCTAAATCTTGAAAGGAATCCTGGAAACACATCAAAACAGACCCTCTTTAAGGCATAAATCACACAAGACCTATAAAACAAAAATGCAAGCTTGAAAGCAAAAGAAAAAAAAATGAAAAAAACCAGAGTACACAGGCAACAAAGAGCACAATGAATACGATGGTACCTCACATTTCAATGTTAACATTGAATGTGAATGGCCTAAATGCTTCACTTGAAAGATACAGAACTGCAGAATGGATAAGAACTCACCAACAATCTGCTGCCTTCAGGATACTTATCTAACACATAAGGATGCACATAAAGTAAAGGGATGGAAAAGGGCATTTCATGCAAATGGACACCAAATGAGAGCAGGTGCAACTATTCTTATATCAGACAAAACAAACTTAAAGCAACAGTGGTTAAAAGAGACAAAGAGGGACATTATGTAATGGTAAAAGACCTTGTCCAACAGGAAAATATCACAATCTTAAACATATATGCACCTAACACTGGAGCTCTCAAATTTATAAAACAATTACTAATAGACCTAAGAAATGAGATAGACAGCAACATAATAATAGTGGGGGAATTCAGTATCCCATGACAGCACTAGACAGGCCATCAACGCAGAAAGTCAACAAAGAAACAATGGATTTAAACTACACCTTGGGACAAATGGACTTAACAGATATATACAGAACATTTTATGCAACTGCAGAATACACATTCTATTCAACAGCACATGGAACTTTCTTCAACATAGACCATATGATAGGCCATAAAATTAGCCTCAATAAATTTAAGAAAATTGATACTATATCAAGCACTTTCTGAGACCACAGTGGAATAAAACTGGAAATCAACTGCAAAAGGAACCTTCAAAACCATGCAAATAGATAGAAATTAAATAACCTGCTCCTGAATGAGCATTGGGTCAAAAACGAAATCAAGATGGAAATTTAAAAATTCTTCGAACTGAATGACAATAATGATGCAACCTATCAAAATATCTGGGATACAGCAAAGGCAGTGCTAAGAGGAAAGTTTATAGCCCTAAATGCCTACATCAAAAAGTCTGAAAGAGCCCAAACAATCTAAGATCACACTTCAAAGAACTAGAAAAACATGAAGAAACCAAACCCAAACCCAGCAGAAGAAAGAAATAACCAAGATCAGAACAAAACTAAATTAAATTGAAACAAAAATAATACAAAAGATACATGAAACAAAAAGCTGGTTCTTTGAAAAGATAAATAAAATTGATAGACCATTAGCAAGAGTAACCAAGAAAAGAATAAAGAAAATCCAAATAACTTCACTAAGAAATGAAACAGGAAATATTACAACTGACACCACTGAAATACAAAAGATCATTCAAGGCTCCTATGAACACCTCTATGCACATAAACTAGAAAACCTAGAAGAGACGGATAAATTCCTGGAGAAATACCACTTTCCTAGCTTAAATCAGAAAGAATCAGATACATTTAAAAGACCAATAACAGGCATCAAGATTGAAATGGTAATTTAAAAATTACCAACAAAAAAGTCCAGGATTAGACGGATTCACAGCAGAATTCTACTAGACTTTCAAAGAATTAATACTGATATTTTGGACTCTATTCCACAAGATAACGAAAGAAGGAACCCTCCCTAACTCATTCTATGAAGCCAGCATCACCCTAATAACAAAACCAGGAAAGGACACAACCAAAAAAGAAAATTACAGACCAATATCCTTGATGAACATGAATGCTAAAATCCTTAAGAAAATACTAGTTAACTGAATCCAACAAAATATCAAAAAGATAATCCACCATGATCAAATGGGTTTCATACCAGGGATGCATGAATGGTTTAACATACACAAGTCAATAAACGTGATGCACCACATAAACAGAATTAAAATAAAAAATTACATAATCAGCTCAATAGATGCAGAAAAAAACATTCAACAAAATCCAGCATCACTTTATGATTAAAACTCTCAGCAAAATCGGCATACAAGGGACATACCTTAATGTAATAAAAGCCACCTATGATAAACCCACAGCCAACATAATACGGAATGGGGAAAAGTTGAAAGCATTCCCACCGAGAACTGGAGCAAGACGTGGATGCCCACTCTCACCACTTCTCTTCAACATAGTACTGGAAGTCTTAGTCATTGCAATCAGACAAGAGAAAGAAATAAAGGGCATCCAAATTGGTAAAGAGGAAGTCAGTTGGTCACTGTTTGCTGATGATATGATCATTTATCTTGAAAACCCTAAGGACTCCTCCAGAAAGCTCTTAGAATTGGTAAAAGAATTAAGCAAAATTTCCAGATACAAGATTAATGTACACAAATCAACAACAGTGACCAAGTGGAGAATCAAATCAAGAACTCAACCCCTTTTATGGTAGCTGAAAACAAACAAACAAACAAACAAACAAACAAAAAAAACCACTTGGGAATATACCTAACCAAGGAGTAGAAAGACCTCTACAAGGAAAACTACAAAACACTGCAAAAAGAAATCATAGATAACACAAAAATGGAAACACATCCCATGCTAATGGATGGATACAATCAATATTGTGAAAATGACTAAACTGCCAAAACTAATCTACAAATTCAATGCAATTCCCATTAAAATATCACTATCATTCTTCACAGAAAAAAAATCCCAAAATTCTTATGAAATCAAAAAGGAGCCCATATAGCCAAAGCAAGACTAAGAAAAAAAACATCTGGAGGCATCACACTACGTGATTTCAAACTATAAGGCCATAGTCACCAAAACAGTGTGATACTGGTATAAAAATAGGCACATAGACCAATGGAACAGAAAAGAGAACCCAGAAATAAACTCAAATACTTACAGCCAACTGATCTTGAACAAAGTAAACAAAATCATAAAGTGGGGAAAGGACACCCTTTTCAACAAATGGTGCTGGGATAATTGACTGGCCACATGTAGGAGAATTAAACTGGATCCTCAACTCTCACCTTATACAAAAGTCAATGCATGATGGATTAAAGACTTAAACTTAAGACCTGACACTATAAAAATTATATACAGAAGATAACATCGGAAAAACCCTTCTAGACATTGGCTTAGGCAAGGATTTCATGACCAAGATCCCAAAAGCAAGTGCAATAAAAACAAAGATAAATAGCTGGCACCTAACTAAACTAAAGAACTTTTGTATGGCAGAAGGAACAGTCAGCAGAATAAACAGACAACCCACAGGATGGGAAAAAATCTTCACAATCTATACATCTGACAAAAGACTAATGTCCAGAATCTACAAGAAACATAAAGCAGTAAGAAAAATTCAAACAATCCCATCAAAAAATGGGCTAAGGACATGAATAGACAATTCTCAAAAGAAGATATACAATGACCAACAATCACATGAAAAAATGCTCAACATCACTAATGATCAGGGAAATCCAAATCAAAACCACAATGTGATACCACCTTACTCCTGCAAGAATGGCCATAATAAAAAAATAAAGAAACAGATGTTGGCATGGATGTGGTGAACAGGGAAAGCCACTATGGAAAACAGTGTGGAGATTCCTTAAAGAACTAACAGCAGAACTTCCATTTGATCCAGCAGTCCCACTACTGGGTATCTACCCAGAGGAAAATAAGTCATTATTTGAAGAAGACACGGGCACACACATATTTATAGCAGCACAATGTACAATGGCAAAATCATGGAACCAACCCAAATGCCCATCAATCAACAAGTGGATAAAGAAACTGTGGTATATATATATATATATATATATGTATGTGTGTGTGTGTGTGTGTGTGTGTCTGTGTGTGTGTGTGTGTGTGTGTGTGATGGAATGTTGTGCAGCCATAAAAAGGAATGAATTAACAGCATTTGCAGTGACCTGGATGAAATTGGAGGCTATTATTCTAAGTGAAGTAATTCAGGAATAGAAAACCAAACATTGTATGTTCTCACTGATATGTGGAAGCTAAGCTATGAGGATGCAAAGACATAAGAATGATACAGTGGACTTTGGGGACTTGGGGGGAAGTGTGGGAGGGGGTGAGGCATAAAAGACTACAAATATGGTGCAGTGTATACTGCTCGGGTGATGGGTGCACCAAAATCTGACAAATCACCACTAAATAACTTACTCATGTAACCAAATACCACCTGTACTCCAATAACTTATGGAAAAAAAATAAGTTAGTAAGACCCAAGTTGTCATTGAGTTCAGTGAAGATTAGAGGAAGTATGAAAGAACAGATAGTGTATTTTCTGTGGCTGATGACTCCTTTTTCAATAAAATTAGAATTAATTCATTAATTTCTTCATTCAAAAAGTATTTGTTGAGTGTCAAGCATTAACTGGATATTAATAGTAAGGCAAGTACAGAGAATACTGCCTAGTTCCTACATTCAAAGTGCTAATTACCTAGTGAAGGACATGTATACAATAATTACAAAACAAATAAGACTGCAAATAATATAATTAAAGACAATTTGTGGTAAATTTTATAAGATTTGTGTGAATAATGTGCTGTAGGAGTCCAGAGGAAATAATAATACATTCCTACTCAGAGGTTGGGGATGATTTCTTGGAGGGAGTAGTATTTAAGCTGTTGGGGATTCCAAAATATTGACGGAACACTAAGGCATCTTTCATAGAAACAGTTACAGAAATCATTCCATTGGGATGTCGCTGCACATGATGGCGTGTTCACGGAGCAGAGTGTAGTACAGCATGGCTCCAGAATAAGACATATTAAATAGAGGAGGCTGTATTAGGAGGCGAGATTGGCTATGTATGTTGGGGTGAGATTATGATTCCCCTGTTAGGTAGTTTCAGCTTTATCCTCTAGGTGTCCAAAAACCATGATGGGAAATGGGGAGAGATAACTATATAACCATCTCTGTGTTTTAAGATGTGATTTACTTCTCTTGCCTGATTGCTATAGCGAGGACTTTGAATTCTGTGTCGAATAAGAGTGGTGAGAAAAGGCATCCTTGTCTTATTCCAGTTTTCAAGGGGAATGCTTCCAGTTTTGTCCATTTTTATAACAAATCTGCACATATACCCCAAAACCTAAAATAAAAGTTAAAAAACAAGATGCGATTTAATCTATGTCTTAAGAAAATAAATTTGGCAGCTGTGTGGATTGTAAAATATTGGAGAAATTAAGAGTTAAAAATACACTGACCCATTAGAGGATACCCTAAGAGTTCAGAAAAGTGATTGAGAGGGCCTGAAATGGGACAGCAGTTGTGGAAAGGAAAAGGTGGATTTAGGAGCCACCCCCCCCCCCCACCAAAAAACAAACAAACAAAAAACAAAGCAAAACATGTTACAGGATTTAGGAATTAATGAGTTGCTTGTGCCTGTAAAGAACTGAGCAGGATTAAAGCTAGCCATGGGATCTCTAACCTTGGTGATTGGGAAATGAAACAAAGATCATGGAGGAAATAGAAAAGTCAGTAATCCAGGGAAGAAGGTAGCCTTGGAAAGAGCATGTGATGTTCTTAGAATGGATGGAATTAGGAGAAAAGGATAAAAGTAAAGAGAAATTTTAACGTGTGGGAAGGTTAGGAAAGGTCACATTTGAAAGTACAAGGCAGCAGGAAAATTTATCTGCAAGGAGTGAGGAGAAATTTCAAACATTAGATCCCTGAGGAGAATTGAATGGATTTAGTTGAAAATTGGCTAGGGAATAGGCTAAGATCATATATAATAGTAATAATAAAAAACAGCTAAGCAGAGCCCAGCAGTAGTTAGAATTGATGAGCCCATAGGAAGCTAGACATATTGGTTATCATGTTTCTTCCATCATTGCTTAAGCTTGGGGGTAGTAATAGAGTAAAAGAATAGTGAATGTTATGAAGGATGGGCAAGAGGGAGCTGATAGATTGGATTAACAAGAATAGGTGTGGCATTGACAGTGAACATGAAGTGTGTATTGGTGATAGGGAGATTTTAAATTTTGGTATTTAATAGGTTTTTCCAAGACTAGAAGTGATCCATTTCATGTCAGAATGATTTTTTTTTTATACCTAAGCTCAATTTCTAGAGTTTTCCCCTTTAACAGGACAATAAGCCTTCAACAAAGAACCAGATGAGCAGAAAGTATACTAAATAAGAAAGACAACTAGTTAACCCACATTGAAAAAGTGAATTGATAATAAAAGTTATATGATAAAATGAGATAAAATTTTTAGCTGTAAAATCAGCAAAAATAAAACAAAATGATAATAGTGCTGAGAAGGGTGGATTGAAACAGTTGCTATAATACGTTACTGGTGTTGGCATAAATTGGTACTCCTTTTTGAAAACCAAAATGGCAAATACGTATCAAAAATCTAAAAAATATTGCTACTCCTTCACCCAGTGGCTTCACATTGGGTATTATAATCAAGTGAAATAATTATATACGTGGAAAAAGCTTCATGGATGAAAACGTGAATCAAAGTGTTCATTATAATCTTAAAACTTTGAAAACAAGTTAAATGCTTAACATATTTAACAAGAGGTTCAACCAAATTAATTCATGCATTGAATGAACTTTATGGATAAAACATGAATCAAAGTATTATACTGTGTCTAATTCTGAACTTTAGAGACTAGTTAAGTATCCAACGATAGTGTC
Source organism: Rhinopithecus roxellana (assembly GCF_007565055.1). Lineage (NCBI taxonomy): Eukaryota > Metazoa > Chordata > Mammalia > Primates > Cercopithecidae > Rhinopithecus > Rhinopithecus roxellana. The sequence goes on from NC_044555.1 coordinate 45,411,091, forward strand.
AACAAAAATCATTTATATAATGAATGAACTTGGGCTGTCATGAAGAAAATGAAAGTTTGTTAAAACATATATGTAAATGAGCTACAGAATTATTTTGGAAGTATGGTTAATATTCTAGTTACATTTAAAATGTATAGATAGGACAAAGAAAGAGACTGAAAGGTAGTTAATATGCATTGTCTCCTATTCTCTACTTTTAAATAATTATCAAACATACTCTTTACATTTAAAAAATGATTGAAAACCAATGCACTGGAGAACTTAATATTGAAAAGTACTCTGTGTCAAATATTTCCATAAAGCAAAGAATCCTTCTTTGTAAGACCAATAATTGTTGTATTCTTTTTTATATTTGATTGTTTAAAACAAGGTATGTATTTGTTTACTATGATTTACTCAATTTTGTCAATATGAAATGTTTCTTAGTACTGGTATTTCTTACTTTAAAGTGGAGATGATGGTTTTGAGATATAAAATAAGATCACTGATATTTTTACTACAAAACAAATATTTGGTGATGCTTGTGCAGAAAGGAAAATGACTCTGTTGGCAAAGGCATGTTCACTTATGTTGAAAAAATAAAGGGTATGGGTCCGAGAAATGTCCTTGTTAGCTTTAGTTGAATTAAATTGCTCCAGGGAGGAGCTATGGAGTCTGTCTCTGGTGTGAGATTTGAAGCAATCCTATTTATACTGAATTCATCCTATTTTTACTACATCTCCAAGAGAGACTGCATGTTCATAAACTTACCTGTGGTATTGATTTTAGTTGCTAGGCAAAATAATAATAATAATAATAATAATAGAGAGAGAGCGGAAAAGCAGAAAAGAAGGATGGATGCTTATAATGGGCCAAGCACTGAGATAGGCACCTCAGGTACATCTCATTTTATCTTTCCACCATCCCTTTAGGATAGATGTAATTAGAGGCACTTTAGAGAGGATAATTTAAGTAATTTGTCCAACGATATATAATGATTTAGTAGTAAAACTGAAATTTTAGCCCAGGATTATCTGATTTAAAACCAGTCCCTTTATGGAATGATGTTTACATTGGGAATACAGAGAAGAGAACATCATATGCTTGCTCCTAAAGCTCTCTGTTTGATTAGATGACTCATTCTATAAATACTGACAATTTCCTTTTAGGCACTAATAAAGAGTTCAGATAAATCCACATATTTGATATAAAAATATGATTAGAAAGGTAAATAATTTACTATAACTTTGATGTATTCTAAAGACAAATTATGAAGAATTTTGAAATGAATTTTGTTTTGGATTTTTATGCTAGTGATTTCTCCCATTAAAAATGATAACTTAGAGCTGCAGAATTTATGACAAATTATAGGAAAGATTGACAGTGTGTCACTTTAGGGAAATGAACTTCTTTCCCTATACGTGTAACTAGTATTAATCCAAAATACTAGTTACAAATGGAAATGAAGAAAACAATACAAAATGAAAGAAAACGTTGGTATTTTGAAAAACTAAAGAAGAGAAAGAAAGAAAGAAAGAAAGAAAGAAAGAAAGAAAGAAAGAAAGAAAGAAAGAAAGAAAGAAAGAAAGAAAGAAAGACAGACGAAAGTGAAAAAGAGAAAGAAAGAAAGAAAGAGGAAGGAAGGAAGGAAGGAAGGAAGGAAGGAAGGAAGGAAGGAAGGAAGGAAGGAAAAGAAAGAAAGACGAAAGCGAAAAAGAGAAAGAAAGAAAGAAAAAGAAAGAAAGAAAGAAAGAGAGAGAGAGAAAGAAAGAGAGAGAAAGAAAGAAAGAGAGAAAGGAAGAAAGAAAGAAAGACTGTACAGGAGCCATGGCTCAGGAAGCCTCAGTAAACTTACAATCATGGCAAAGAGTGAAGGGGAAGGAAGCACGTCCTCACATGGTGGCAGGAGAGAGAGGGAGAGGTGCTACACACTTTAGACAAACAGTAGTAGGAAGATCATGCTGAACCGTTAGAAACCACCCTCATGATCAAATGTCCTCCCAGCAGGCTGCTCCTCCAACACTGGCAATTGCAATTTGACGTGAGATTTCGGTGGGGACACAGAGCCAAACCATGGGATTTCGGTGGGGACACAGAGCCAAACCATATCAATGAGTCAGTAGTATATTTCATTATTTTTTTAAAGGATATGAAGAATGAATTTTGGTGTTGTTTCCTATTTTCTTCTTTCCTTTCCTTTTGCCTTTTTTTTTTGGGTAAAAATCTAGTGTCTCTTTTAGCTTTTCTCCCTTCTTTTTGGTGTAATACTGGGACTCATTTGTACAGTATCAGTCCTCCTGAGACTGTCAAGTATTGATTTAGTGACAGGTGTTTAGAATGATGTTGTCTAGCACACTTGATTTTGACAACTTAAGTCTGATATTTCCTTTTCTGGAATCAGTCTTGCCACTCATCTTTAGTTCAACAAACTTTCCTTGAAGTTTATTTTATGTCAAGTATTATGTTGAGCACCACAGCACACATGTAGGTCAGAATTCCTATGCTAGAGGTGAGTACCTCACTATCCAGAGGAGAAGGAAGACAACCTGAGTTTTTGGTGTATACTATCATAAAACATGAAAACTACAATATTTTAATGGATAGCACATTTTCTAAGTAATTTAAACCTCAATTAACCAAAATTCAACTAATTTTAAACTTAAGTGACCATGTTTTTATATACTCAATTTTCAGGAAAAATCACACAAAAAGGAAACTAGCTGACTATTTTAAGTAAAATATCAATTATAACTGTATATCACTTGCTTTCATGGAAGTATTCCAAATCATTAGGAATGATTAGGTAGTCTTTTAGTATATCTGTTTCTAGAAATCTGTTTGTATTATATAGTTTTTCTACTAAGAATTTTTTAAGAAATCTCTTCTGGGGGCTTTTATATATTCTTAGTAGTTGGAACTAATGTAGTCTAACTAAAATACACATGCATGTCTGCTTTATGATGTTTAAACTTATCTTTTTTTGTTTGTTTTTCATTTCAGGAAGCAGAAGTGCAAGCAAAGCAGCAAGCATGAACCTTAAGCACGGTGCTTTAAACATCCTGAAAAATGAGTCTCCATTGCTTTTTTAAAATAGCAGAATCAGCTTTGCTTCAAAAGAAATAGGCTTAATGTTGAAATAATAGATTAGTTGGTGTTTTCACATGCAAACATTCAAAACGAATATGAAATTAAAATTTGAACATTATGGTGAGGAGAATGGGATATTAACATAAAATTATATTAGTAAGCAGATATCATAGAAATAGTGTTGTTACCTGCCAAGGCATCCTGTGTACACCATTGATTTTACAAAGAAACACCTTTCCCTCCTTTTTTGCCATTATTATGGCAACTTAAGTGTATCTGCATCTCTACATTAAAAAGGAGAAAGAGAAATAACCTATCTTTCATTCCTAAGTTGCCTCATTAATTTTGGTGAACAAGAATATGTACTTTTTTGATGCTATATTATTGTGATTAAAAAGTACTTGCAGGTAATGTTTATGATATGTTAAACATTGTAATTTCCTATGGTAATTATAACATTCCCATTCTTTTGTAGATGAAACTTCTACGTATTGAACCACAGATTTTCCGAGCTTCTAAATGTAGCCTTTCATTGCACATTTCAGTGATCAGAATAGATATCTTTCTACACACACAAAAGCAATAGATTCATTCAGTGGACAATTTCCTTGTTTAACTACACAGCTATGATGGAATGATATATCCAAGTTCCTTCCCTCAGTGAAATATGCATATGTATATCATGAAAGTGGGATGCCAAGTAAGTTGAAAACGGCATTCTCTAGCAAAGAGATGAGACTTTTAAATAACTCTTATAAAACAGGTTGAACAGGTTGGCGATCATTTCCCAAGATTGGTTTCCCTTGAGTTTTTGCTAAAACAAATCTTAGCAGTGCTGCCCGTTTAAAACAACTCACAATCGTAAATGCTACTATTCCTATGATATCTTACCTTTTAATTTCAGTTTAGCCATGTATTGTATGAGTGTATTAGTCTCAGCAGTGAGAATATTTTCTGTGCCTCTATTCCAGCAAAAAGTAGAAGTATCAAATAAAAAGGGCAACTTTTAAAATATTAAGTCTGAAGACTTCTAAAAAGACAAGAAATATGGCCTAAATAACTGCACAGATTTATATAGTAAGTTTCATACTACTTTATTACCAGAAGCAAACACCTCTTACTTTAAACTACGTTATCATATATATCTATTGTATGCTGGTCTGTACTTTTTGCCAAAATCAACACATAATGAAGAGATGGCTTTGTTTCATGAGATTCAAACTTGATGCTATGCTTTAAAATAAACTCAGTACTTTTAGAAACGTAACTTATGTGTTCTTGGAGTTTATATAATAGTAATTTTAGATGAGTAATAACTTTTTTTAGAGGGTTGGGAATGCAAAAAGAGAAAATAATAGAAAGAAAACTATTTGAATTCAATTCCAGTTTTCGTTTTCTATATTTTTTTAGGACTCTCACAATACACGTGGGATCAAATGAACAATTTCATTGGGTTTACAAAAATATGATATAAGAGCTCTAGAGAAAACAGGGTGCTTTGTAATACACTCCAGAAAATGCAAAAAAAAAAAAAAATAGTCAATATTTTCTCCAAGCTTTATTAAATGTTGCTGATGATACTTGCAATATTTTATGTGGTCATTTTAACTTTTATTTTAATATCAAATAAGTCAACACTGGCAAAACAGGCATTCTTTAAAAATAGATGTATTTTTTTGCCATGTTTATATAACTTAAAATTAACATAGTATATTTAAAGTAAAAAGTTGAATTAAGTCTTCCTAAATCGAAATATTTTATTTTGTCAGCTGAGAAATATGTTTCGTAGATACAAAAATGCAAGTGAAATTCTGAATATTAAGGTGAATTTTATTTTAAAAAATCTTTCAAAATATTTGGCTGGAAAATATAATCTTTGCTACTTGTTATATTTCATTCAGATTGTTTCTGTTTGTAAATCAGACTTGCTTATTTGTTATGTTCAATTATTGATCTGGTTTGTTCTTGGGAATATTTGACCCTCAGGAAAATTTTCATTTTGAACAAACAATGCAAATTGGATGTCGATTGCATTGTTAAATGTCAACATTTTTTTGGGAATCTGAGTGTAGGGGTAAACAGAATTTTAAAACAGAAGTTGTGAATTACTTGCTTGGGAAAGTTTACAGAAAATTTTAGTGAAGTCAGATTTCATTGCATATATTCCATTCATTCAGCAAAAGGAAAAATGAGGATTCACGTGGATTTTATTACCCAGGTATGGATGCTGAAAAATATTGAAAGGTTGACATTGGTCTAATCTTTTACTGTAAAATATGTGTTTCTTTTCTTTTGAAGAATTCCAACAAAATTGATTAAGAAACACTCACATTTGATTAATTTGAGCCTTCTAGTCTTCTGCTTCCATCCATCATTCTTCTCCTGTATCTATTATCACCTTCCTTTATTTAGCAAACAAAATTTTGAAATTCTTTGTAAACAGTACTATAATGTTACCATAATTCCTATTTTCACCCGATTGTCTTTTTAACATCTTTACTAAGATACAATTCACATACTGTAAACTTTGCTCATTTAAAGTGTATAAGGCGGTGGCTTTTAGTATATTCACAGAATTGTGCAACCATCACTACAATTTAAGTTTGGAATGTTTCATCACCCAACAAGTAAACTCTACCCAATAGCAGTCACTCCCCATCCCCCACTCCCTCAGCACTATACAAACACCAACTTACTTTCCGTCTCTGTGGATTTACCTATTCTAGACATTTTATATAACTAAAATCATACAATATGTGGTCTTTTGTGGTTTGTGTCTTCTAGTTACCACATTTTTGAGCTTCATCCATGTTGTAGCGTGCATTAGTACTTCACATGTTTTATTGAATAGCATTCCATTGTATGGATAAAAAGCACATTGCGTGCGCCCGTTAATAAGTTGATGGACATTTGAGTCGTTTTCACTTTTTGGCTATTATGCATAATGCTGCTATGAACATCGGTGTACAAATTTGTTTGAACACCTGTTTTTGTGTCTTTTGGATATATATGTAGAAGAGTTACATGATTGTTCTGTATTTAACAATTTGAGGAACGTGAGACTTTTCCAAGTTGGCTTCACTATTTTACATTCCCACCAACAGTGTATGAGTATTGTTCTGATTTCCCCAATTTCTAGCCAATGCTTGTTGTTATTTATCCTTTTGATTACAGTCATGCTAATGGCTATAAAGTGGTTTCTCATTGTAGTTGTGACTTACATTTCTCTGATGGCTAAATATGTTGAGCATCTCTTTATGTGATTATGGCCATTTGTGTATCTTCTTTGGAGAAATGTCTTTTCAGATCCTGTGTCCATCTTTAAGTTGGGTTATTTGTATTTTTATTGTTCAATTTTAACAGTTCCTTATATATTCTGATTACAAGTCTGTTATGTTTTACCATTTTATGGGTTGTCTTTTTATTTTCTTGAGGGTATGCTTTGAAGTATGTAAGTTAAAAATTTTGACAAATTCATCATTTTTGTTGTTGTTGTTGTTGCTTATATTTTACTTTTACTGTCTTGTTTTTGCTAAGGAAACATTGTCTCATCCAAGATCATAAAGATTTACTTCTCTGTTTTCATTTAATAGTTTTACCTTGTGCACTTATGTCTGTGATCTATTTTGAGTTACTTTTTGTATATGATATGGGATAGAGATTTAAGTTCATTCAGTTGTCCAAGCACCATTTGCTGAAATGACCACACTTTCCCCATTAAATTTTCCTGACAGCTTTGTCAAAAATAACATAATCGTAAATATGTAGTTATATATTTGATACTTTAATGATTTTAACAAATTATAATTGCAACTACAAATAGTGTGATGCCATTATGTATAATATATATTATATATGTGTATATATGCACAGTGTGAAATGATTTAATCAAACTAATTAATATATCCTTAACTTTACTTTATTCCTACTGTTCAGATGCAGCTTTTTTTTTTTTTTTTTTTTTTTTTTTTTTTTTTTTTTTTTTTTTTTTTTTTTTTTTTTTTTTTTTTGAGACGGAGTCTCGCTCTGTAGCCCAGGCTGGAGTGCAGTGGCGTGATCTCAGCTCACTGCAAGCTCCGCCTCCCGGGTTCCCGCCATTCTCCTGCCTCAGCCTCCCGAGTAGCTGGGACTACAGGCGCCCGCCATCTCGCCCGGCTAGATTTTTGTATTTTTTTTAATAGAGATGGGGTTTCACCGTGTAGACCAGGATGGTCTCGATCTCCTGACCTCGTGATCCACCCGTCTCGGCCTCCCAAAGTGCTGGGATTACAGGCTTGAGCCACCGCGCCCGGCCCCAGATGCAGCTTTTTACTGTTTGACCAACATCACCCTATTCCACCCCACCCAGCCTCTGCTAACCAACATTGTTTTAGATTCCACATATAAGTGAGACCATGTTGTATTTGTAATACATATAAAATATACACGCACATATACAATGGAAACTTTATATAAGAAACACATATAAAGAAACATATATAAAGGAACATATATAAAGAACATAAGAACATATATAAAGAACATAAGAACATATATATGTTCCTTTATATATGTTTTTATAAAGAACATATATACACACACACACACACACACATATTGTATTTTGTTTATCCATTCATCCATTGATGGACACTTACGTTGATTCCATAACTTGTCTATTATAAATAATACTGCGTGTAAAGGTATATTTCGGGGCATTCGGTTCTCTTTCTATGGTCTGTATGTCAGTGTACTATATGTGTACCTTTGCCAGTTCCACACAGTTTTGATTTCTGTAGCTGTGTAGTGCATTTTGAAACTTGGAAGTGTGAGTCCTCCAATATTGTTCTTTCTTTTTAAATTCTTTTCTTTCTTTGGCATCCCTTGCATTTCTGTATGACTCATAGGATCAGCACGTCAGTATCTGCAAAAAACCCAGCTGGGATTTTGATAGAGATTCTGTTGAATCTTTGGTTGAACATGGGAAGCAGTGTCTTCTTTACAATATTAACTCTTTTAATTCATAAGCATGGATGCCTTTCCATTTAATTGCATCTTTTTAAGTTGCTTTCAGCGATGGTTTTTAGTTTTCAGAGTTTATACTTCACCTTTTTTTGTTAAATTTATTTCTAAACATTTTATTCTTTTTGCTGCTATTATAAGTAGAATTGTTTTATTAATATTAGTTTAGGTTTCTTCATATCTATCCAGTGTCCATAAACGCACGTGATCACTGTATTTACATATGATGTTTGTATTTTCATTTTGTAACTTGCAACATTGTTGAATTGGTTTATTACTTCTCATAGGTTTTCTTGTGGATTCTTTAAGATATTTTATATATTAATACAAAATCCTGTCATCTGCAAAGGAAGAAACTTTTACTTCCTTTCTGATCTGGATACGTTGTATTTCTCGCCTCACTGGCCTGGTTAGAACCTCGATTACAATGTTGAAAGTAAGTTGCTAGAGCATAAATCCTTGTCTTGTTCCCAATTTATTTATTTACTCATGTCAATCTTTTGCCCGTAAGTGAAATATTAGTTTGACATATATGTTTTCCACATGTATTAAGTTGGTTTTACCTAAAAGCTTTTTCTTTTTCTTTTTTTTTTTTTTTTTTTTTTTTTTTACTTTTAAAGTAGGTTCAGGAGCTACATGTGCTATACCCATTTGTCACATGGGTAAAATGCATGTTAACTGGGTTTGCTGAAGGAATTATTCTGTCACTCAGGGAGTGAGTATAGTACACAATAATTAGTTTTTTAACTATCAACCCACTTTCACATCCTCTCCTACTAGTCCTCAGTGTCTGTTGTTCTCAACTTTGTGTCCTTGTATACTCAGTGTTTAGCTCCCACTTATAAGTGAGAACATGTGGTATTTGGTTTTCTGTTCCTGTGTTAGGTCACTTAGGATGATGGCCTCAAGCTGCATCCATGTTTCTGCAAAGGACATGATTTAATTATTTTTATGACTGTGTAGTATTCCAGGGTCTATATGTACCACATTTTCTTAAATCCAGGCCACTGTTGAAGGGCATCTAGGTTGATTTCCTTTCTTTGCTATTGTTAATATGTGTCTTTTTTGTAGAATGATATATTTCCTTTTAGATGTATATCCAGTAATGCAATTGCTGGTTTGAATACTAGTTCTGTTTCAAGTTGTTTAAGAAATCTCAAAATGGCTTTCCACAGTGGCTGAACTAATTTACATTCCCACCAACTAATTTACAATTCCCACCAGCATTTCCTTTTCACCACAAGCCTAGGCAGCATCTGTTATTTTTTGACTTTTTAATAATAGCCATATTAACTGGTGTGAGATGGTATCTCAGTGTGGTTTTGATTTGCAGATCTTTGATGATTAGTGGTGTTGTGAATGTTTTCATATATTTAATAGCTGCTTTAAATAGTCTTCTTTTGGGAATTGTCTGCTCATGTCCTTTGACCATTTTGTAAATGGGGCTATTTGGTTTTTGCTTCTTGATTTGTTTCAGTTCCTTATAGATTCTAGATATTACACCTTTGTCAGATGCATAGTTACAAATGTTTTCTCCCATTTTGTATGTAGTCTGTTTACATTGTTGATAGTTTATTTTGCTGTGCAGAAGCTCTTTAGTTTTGTCAATTTTTGTTTTTGTTACAATTGCTTTTTGGGACTTAGTCATAAAATCTTTGCCAAGGCCTATGTTGAGAAAAGTATTTCCTAGGTATTCATTTAGGGTTTTTATAGGTTGAGGTCTTATGCTTAAATCTTTAATCCACTTTGAGTTGATTTTTGTGTGTGGTTAAAGAAAGGGGTCCAATTTTAATCTTCTGCATATAGTTATCCAGTTATCAAAGCACAGTTTATTGTATAGGAAGTCCTTTCCCCATTACTTGTCATTGTCACTTTTGTCAAATATCAGATGGTTGTAAGTGTACAGCTATATATCTTGGTTCCCTCTCCTGTTCCATTGGTCCATGGATGTGTTTTTGTAACAGTATTATGCTGCTTTGGTTATATTAGCCTTGCAGTGTAGTTTCAAGTTGGTAAGTGTGATGCTTATGGCTTTGCTCTTTTTGCTTAGGACTGCTTTGACTATTCAGGCTCTTTTTTGGTTCTATGTAAATTTTGAAATTGCTTTCTATACTTCTGTGGAAAATGGCACTGGTAGTTTGATAAGAATAGCATTGAATATATTGATAGCTTTTGGCAGTATGGCCACTTAAATGATATTAATTCTTCCCATACATGACCATGGAATATTTTTCCAATTGTTTGTGTTGTCCAATTGTTTCTTTCAGCACTGTTTTGTAGTTCTCAATGTAGAGATCCTTCATGTTCTTGTTTGGATGTATTCCTAGATATTTTATTCTTTTTGTGGCTATTGAAAATGGGATTGCATTATTGATCTGGTTCTCAACGTGAATGTTATTGTCATATAGAAACACTAATTAATTTTGTATCCCGAAACTCAACTGAAGTCATTTTTCAGTTCTAGGAGCCTTGTGGCAGAGTCTTTAGCATTTTCTAGCGATGGAATCAAATCATCTGCAAAGAGAGATAGTGTGACTTACTCTTTTTCTATTTGGGTGCCTTTTATTTCTTTCTCTTGCCTAATTGCTCTGGCTACAACTTTCAGTAGTGTGTTAAGCAGGAGTGGTGAGAGTGGGTATCCTTGCATTGTGCCAGTTCTCCACGGGAATGCTTCCAGCTTTTGCTCATTCAGCATGATGTTGACTGTGGGTTTTTCATAGATGGCTGTAATTAGTTTGATGTATGTTCCTTCAGTGCCTAATTTGTTGAGGATTTTTAATATGAAGTGATGTTGTATTTTATCAAAAGTTCTCTGCATCTATTGAGATGATTAAGTGGTTCTGTTTTTAATTCTGTTTTGTGGTGAATCGCATTTATTGATTTGCATATGTTGAATCAACCTTGCATCCCAGTAGTGAAGCCTATTTAATCACGAGGTATTAACTTTTTGTTGTGGTGCTCAATTTGGTTTGCTACTATTTTGTTGAGGATTTTTATGTTTATGTTCATTAAGGGTATTGGCCTGAAGTATCCTTCTATTATTGTGTCTCTGCGAGGTTTTGGTATCTTAATGGTGCTGACTTCATAGAATGAGTTAGGGAGGTGCCCCTCCTCCTTGATTTTTTGGAATAATTTTAGTCAGATTGGTACTAGCTCTTCTTGGCACATTTGGTCAAATTCAGCTGTAAATCCATCTGATCTAGGGCTTTATTTTTTGCTTGGTAGGTGTTTTTTACTACTGATTCAATTTCAGAAGTTGTTATTGGTCTACTCAGGGTATCAAGTTTTTCATGGTTCAATGTTGGGAGGATGTGTGCTTCCAGAAACAACTTCTAGGTTTTCTAATTTATGTGCATAGAGGTGTTTGTTATAATCTCTGATTTTTTTTTGATATTTCTATGGGATTAGTTGTAATGTCACTTTTTTCCATTCTGATCAAATTTATTTTTATCTTCTCTAATTTTTTTCTTTGTTAATTGAACTAGCAGACTATCAATCTTGCATATTCTTTGAAAGAACAAACTTTTGGTTTTTTAGATCTTTGTATTAATTTTTGCATCTCAGTTTTATTTGGTTTTCCTCTGAGTTTGGTTATTTATTTTCCCCTGCTAGCTTTGGGGTTGGTTTGTTCTTGTTTTTCTGGTTCCTCCAGGTTTGATGGTAGGTTGTTACTTTGAGATCTTTCTAACTTTTTGACGTGTTTAGTGCTATAAACTTACCTCTTAACACTGCTTTAGCTCTGTTCCAACAATTCTAGTGTGTTGTGACTCTTTTTTCATTAGTTTCAAATAATTTATTGATTTCTCCATTAATTTTGTTTTTTACCCACAGTCATTTATAAGCACATTGTTTAATTCCATGTAATTGTTTGTTTTTGAGAGATCTTCTTAGTGTTGATTTCTATTATTGTTATACTTTGGTGTTAGAATGTGAGTGATATGGTTAGAATTTTTTTTAATTTGTTGAGACTTGTTTTATGGTCAAGCATGTGATCAATCTTACAGCATGTACTGCATGCAGATGAGAAGAACGTGCATCCCATTCTTACTTGGTGGAGTATTCTGTAGATGTCTATTATATTCAGTTGTTCAAGCGTTGAGTTTAAATCCAAAATATCTTTATTAGTTTTCTGCTTTGATGGTCTGAAACATTGTCAGTGGGGTGTTGATGTCTTTTAATATCATTGTATCATAATCTACATCACTTCATAAGTCTCTGTGTACCTGTTTTATGAATCGGAGTTTTCCGAATTTGGGTATATATATATTTAGAATGGTTAAGTTTTCTTGTTGAATTGAACCCTTTTTCATTATGTAACGACCCATTATGAAATGTCCCTCTTTCTCTCTAAATAACTTTTATTGTTAGTTTAAAATCTATCTTCTGTGATATAAGTATAGTCACTCATCTTATTGTTGTTTTTCATCCTTTCACTTTCAACCAGTTATTATCTTTGAATTTAGAGTGTGTGTCATAGAAAGTATAAAATTGGATGTTTTTTTGTGTGTGTGTGATGTTATCTGTTTTTAGATTGGATTGTTCAACCTGGTGACATTAATGTTATTATTGATATAGTTGGATTGACATCTGTGATTTTGCTTTTCGTTTTCTGTCTCATGTCATTTTTGTTTCTTCTCTACTGTCTTCTTTTAAGTTAATTGGATATATTTTTAGTGTAACCTTTTAATTCTGTTGATTATTTTAAAATTGTATTTTTAGTTATTTTCTTAGTGTTTCTGTCTAGGGCTTACAATACACATTTTAATTTATCAAAATTTCCTTCAGATTCATATTAACTTAATTTCAGTGAAGTATGGAAAGTTTACTCCTATAAACTCTGTCCCCTTTTACCATTTTCATGCTATTATAATTATACATATTGCATCTATATATATTACAAATCCATAAGTACATTGTTTTAATTATAGCATTATATATTATGTCTTTTAAAGAGACTATGAGAAGAGAGCAGAACACAAATATAGGGATTTTATAATATGTATACTCTTGTTTACCCTTTTGTCTTTCCATTTATTTCTGTGGAATTGAGTTACCATCTTGTGTCATTTCCTTATGACAGTACTGCTCTACGCCCTTAGGGAAAACTTCCAGAAACTTTAACTTATGTTTTAAATAATTTTCATTGTTGAATTGTTTTGTTGTATCAAAGACTGCCATGTTCCTCACTCTTCCATTACAAAAGCTCAGCATGGTTGCCTTTTACAATAAAGTAAATCTTATTTTGTACACAAATTTAAAAGTTTTGACCTACAAAATCATTTAACTGACTGATATTTTAAAAATCTTTGAGCTTTTAATTTGTATTACTACTCGAGTAATGTAGCGGAAGGGGCAGAGAGACAGTAACGGGCACATGTTTCTAGCACTTTCATTTTCCTTCTCCTACTTTTGAGTAAAGTACAATGGCTATAGAACTTATATAGAACACCTTTCTCTTCTCCATTTTTTAAAATCCAAGTCCCAATTGTGTTATCGTGAATGGGCATCACGAAAGTTGTGCGCCTACTCTGGGCACTCTGCTAGGTACTCTGCATAGGTAATTTCACTTAATCTTCACAATAGCCCTGAAAAGTAAGTACGAGGGTTAATTTTATGTGCCAACTAGACTATGATGCCTAGTAGTTTGGTCAAACACCAGTCCAGATGTTCTTGTAAAGGTGTTCTTTAGATATGATTAACATTTAAATTAATAGACTTTGTAAACCAGATTACCCTTCATAAAGGTGAGCAGACCCCATTCAATCATGCGAAAGCCTTAAGAGAAAAAGGTTGAGGCCCAGTGAGGAAGCAGCAACTCTGCTTCCAGACTGCTTACAGACTCAAGACTACAACATAAACTCTTTCTGGAATTTTCAGCTGATCAGCTTGCTCTGCAGATTTCAAACTTGCCAGCCTCCACAATTGTGTAAGCCAGTTGCCTAAAATGTATCTTTTAAATTAATTTCTTACATGAATCACTCTTTTCTTTCTCTCTTGCTATATATGTATATATAGACATATATATATAATACAGATAGAAATACATGCATATCTATATATATATATCTACATAAATATATATCCTTTTTGATATGTAGACATTGAGCAATATACATAGATGCATAGATGTATGTCTTTATAGATGTATAGATATCTATGTGAACATAGAAATGCATATAGCACATATATGAAGATAGATATAGCTATCTCTTTCTATATATCTATGCCCATAGATATATAGATATCGATATTTATATATAGAGAGATTTATATGTATATAGCTATTTACATATCTATCTGTTTATCTGGAGAACCTTGTCTAATACTGTAGATTTTATTATCTCTACAGTTTTGATGGAGAAACTGACATTATGCAACCTTCCCAGGGTTACACAGCTGGGAAATAGCAGTTCTCTAAATATTAATAACTCTAAAATCTATGTTTTTGCCACTCACTGCCATTCCTCTTAAAGTGAGGCTGAAAGGACCCTTTTTCCTGCCTCTCTCTACCCCTGAATTCTCTTTAGATGACCATATATAAAATAAATACATTCCTGAACACTGACTATAAAGTCAAATTTTGGGGCACAAACACTTTTTTTTACTAAATTTAAAAATTACATCCTGGTCTTACTGAATGCTGCAGTTTCTGTGGCAGCAGAAAGTCTAAACTTTGAAATAGAAGTTTGAGGCAAATACTACAAGCAAGTAAATTAGATAAACAAAGCAGAGAAGGTACATATTTTACCTCAACTATTTATCTTGTATAATTTTAATCTAGCTCTTTATTCACAAAGAATTTTGATACTTGTGTTGGTTTTATCAGCTCCATCAGTAAAAATAAGTCAAATGAAGAATTGGACTGACAGTTTCTGGACTGGCTAGAAGAGGTGAAGTCAGTTAAAATAATCAAACAGGTTTGTTTACGTTGATGATACTTGAACGAAATAGTGGATAGTTTTATTTCCTTTCAGGTTTTTTTTTACTATATATATTGGAAATATATACAGATCACATGTGATATAAACTATTTCTAAGTGTTAGTAAAGTCTTAAGTGGAAGAATTGGGGAAGCGTGTGTTTATTAAATTTTTAACTAGCTTGGAGTGGAGGTGGGGAAAACACAAATTGGCATCTGGTTTAATGACTGACTCCTCAGCAAATGGGACATTGGTTAATGGCCAATGGACATTTCAACTCAATTCTACTTTTTTTTTGTTGTTTCCTACAATGTATCTGCCGCCATGCTATGCTTTGGGAATATACAATTAAGGAAGAAGACATTCTGGGTCATCAAAAAACTCAGTCTTAAAATCAAATTCTCTACATTTTGTAACGTTTAAGCTGTAAAGTGCTACTGTCAATAGTGATTATAATTATTCACTGATTTCACCCATATTTTTAACTGTATACTATGTAGCAAGCACTTTGTTAGAGAATGAGAATACTATTATGAATAAAACATTATGTCTACTTTTAGAAACTGATTGCTATGGTTTGAATATAGTTTGTTTATTCCTACCAAAACTGATCTTGAAATTTAACCTCCAATGTGGCGGTGTTGAGAAGTGGAGACTAGTGAGAGGTGTTTAGATCATGAGGGATGATCCATCATGAATGGCTTAGTGCCATTCTGACGGTAGTCAATGAGTTCTCTCTCTGGTGAGACTGAATTATTTCTTATGGGAATGGATTAGTTTAGTTCTCATGGAAATGGGTTCATTACCTCAAAACTGGGCTGTTAATATAAGCCATAATATCCTTTGGGTTTTGCCTCTTTGTACGTGTCTATTTCCCCTTTGACCTTCTCTGCCATGTTATGACCACATAAGTATGAAATCCCTCAACAGAAGCCAAAGCCATGCCCTTGAACTTCCCATCATGCAGAACTGTGAAGTAAATAAACCTGTTTTCATTATAAATTACTCAGCCTCAGGTATTCTGGTACGGCAACAATGAATTAACTAAGGCATAAAATTGGTACCAAGGAGTGGATTGTTATAGATACCTGAAAATGGGGAAGTGGCTTTGAACTGGGTAAAGGGCAGAAGTTGGAAGAGTTTGAAAGAGCAGGCTAAAAGGAGATGGTATTGCAGCGATGGGAGCATTAGGGTGCTTTTGGTGAGTACTCAAAAGAAGACTAAAAAAATGAGGGAAAGTTTGCAACTTTTTAGAGATTGGGTAAGTGGTAGTGATAGACAGTAAAGGACATTCTGATGAGATTTCAGATAAAAATGAGTATTTATTTGAAAAGTAGAACAAATGTCACTCGTTACAAAGTTGCAAAGAATTTGGCTGCATTATGTCTATGCTCTACAGCTTTGTGGAAGGCCAAACCTAAGAATAATGACCTAGCATATCTGATTGAAGAAATTTCTAAACAGCAAAGTGCTCAAGAATTAGTGTGGTTACTTTTAATAGCTTATGATTAGTTAAGGCAGCAAAGGAATGACCTAAGAGCCAGAATTTATAATTAAAAATGAAGCAGATAATAAACATTTGGAAATTTCATAGCCTGGCCTTGTGGTAGAGAATAAAAAGGAATTTTCAGGAGAGGAATCAAGACTGGCTGAGCAACCTGTTGCTAAAGAAGTTAGCATGGCTAAAAGGGAGACAGGTGCAAATAGTCAAAACAATTAGAAGAAGGCTACACTGGCATTTGAAGATCTTCATGGCTGTCCTTTCCAACACGAGCCCAGAGGCCTGGGAGGGCAGAATGGTTTTCTAGGATGATCCTGGGGCACCACTGCCTTACATCAACTCACGATGCTGCTCCCCAATTCTCAACCACTCTGGGTAGAGCAGCCATCACTTTAACAGCCTCAGGTATGGCTCAGGTCACTGCTCCAGAAGGCCCAAGTAGTAAGCCTTGACAGTTTCCACATGGTACTAAGTCTACACGTGCCTAGAATGCAAGAGTCATGGAGGCCAGGTGGCTTCCACCTAGATTTCAGAGGATGTATCTGAAAGCCTGGGAGCCCATCCAGAAATTTGCTACAGGGTGGAGCCAACAGAGGAAACTGCTACTAGGGCACTATGTAATGGAGCCATAGGGGCAGAGCCACCACTGGGCCCCCAGAATGATAGAGCCACAGGCAGTGTGCAATACCAGCTAGGAAAAGTCACAGGCATTCAACACTCCAACCTGTGAGAGCAGTCACGTGGGCTACATCCTGGAACCTTATGTTGGCAGGTCTTCTCAGGGTCTTGGGAGCCCACCCCTCACACCAGTGTGCCCAAGATGTAGGACATCGATGTCAAAGGAGATTGTTCTGGAGCTTTAGGATGTAATGTAATCCCAGCAGTTTGAAAGGCCAAGGCAATAGGGTCACGTGAGCCCAGGAGTTCAAGACTATCCTGGGCAACATGGGGAGACCCTGTCTCTGTGAAAAGTAAAACAAATTAGCCTGGCATGGTGGCACACACCTGTGATCCTAGCTACTCAAGATGCTGAGGTAGGAGGGTCAGTAGGGTCCAGGAGATTGAGGCTGCAGTGAGCCATGATCATGCCACTGTACTCCAGTCTGGGTGACAGAGCAAGACTCTGTCTCAAAAAAAAAAAAAAAAAAAAAAAAAAAAAAGATTTAATTCTGCATGTCTGCCCTGCTGGATTTCAGATTTATATGGGGCTTATCATTTTTCTTTTGGCCTTTTTCTCCCTTTTGGAATGGGAAAGTCTACCAAATGTCTGTCCCACCATTACATCTTGGAAGTGAAAAACTTGCTTTTTATTTTATAGGCTCGTAGCTGGAAGGAACTTGCCTGAGTCTTGAATGAGACTGGATTTTGGACTTCAGAGTTAATGCTGGAGCAAATTAAGACTTTTGAGACTACTGAGATGAAATGACATATGTGAGAAGAACATGAGTTGAGCGGGGGACGGGGGGAAGAATGCTTTGGTTTGGGTATCATTTGGATGATTGGTTTGGTCCCACCACAACACGTTGAAATTTGGTCCCCAGTGTGGCAGTGTTGGGAGGAGGGGCCTAGTGAAAGGTGTTTGGGACATGGGGGAGGATTCCTCATGAAAGGCTTGGTGCTATTCTTATAGTAGTAAATGTTTTTTGTCATTTATTAATGTGCTTTACATTTTATTTGATGTGTTCCTTGCTCTTTTTATTTAAAGTATGTTACATTGTTTAGAGTTGGAAGAGAATTCAAGAGATCATCTGGCCCAGGGATATAAAATATCTTGCATAAAAGCTTCCACACTTATTCCCTTGTCTATGCCAGATACTGTTTAAATTATTATAGTGATCTTTCCTATGGAGTCTCAGAATTCTTCTGAACACATTACTTTCGGAAGATGCTACCAGTCATTACATCTGGCACAGGAGTTAAAACCTATTCGCTACTTCAATCTAGTCTAGACAACCTGATTTTACCAACAAGGAAACTGAAATAGAGAAAAATCAAATGATACCCCAGGACTCAAAACTTGTAACATGCAAAGGAAGAAGAATTCTGGCGCTTCTTACTCAATCCAGTGGTATTTCTACTATATGTCTTTTAAGGTCATCTTGAAAGAGAAATTTTCTGAAGTAACAGGAAAATTACTATAAAGTGCACACTTCAAGATTTTCTTGAAAAACGTGCATTTCTGTTTTCAATGCTAATCCACCCTGGTTATGATTAGTGTCTTAGAAAACACCAGAAAGAGTTCTTTATTTGAACAACATATAAGCCCAGTATAAAATATTTGTAAGTGAAGCTTTTCTGAGTGAAATAAGTGTGTGTGTGTATTTGTTCTCTCCCCCACTCCGTCTCAAGCACCAAGTAACTCTTGGGACACCCTAAGCCTTTTTAAAGAGCAGTTTGAAAGCCATTACACTTGAGGAACAAATGTCTCTGCCTAAAGGAACTGTAAATATTATATATTCATAATTTAAAATATTTTTTTCAACTCAGATACCATATCTATTTTTCAAACACAAAGAGTCATAGACTGATATTTCCCTGATCTATGCCAATGGACTTCATATATACAACAAACTAGTGATTCATTTTTAATGTACTTGATTAATAAGCAGATTTTATAGTGGATCGTTAAATCAGGCAAGTGATACTACAAGAGACTATGGATAAATAAATGAAATATACTTTACTATTTATCCTTTGGACTGCTACCATTACAAGCACTTATTCTGTGTTAGATATGTTGTACACAGTGCTATTAGTTTTTAAAATTAACCTGAAATAAAGTCTCAGCTAAGTATTCTTGACATAGAAGGGAGGGAGTCAGAAAACTCCGGGTCCCAAATGTTCTTTAGCTTGTCACACCCTTCACATACACAATCTGAAATAATGTAAAGTAGCCTTAACTTGAGTCATATATTTTCAACCCATTATAATAATGGCCTTCAAACTTTTTGGTTATGATCTCCAGTGAGAAGTGTACCTTAAATCATGACTCAATAAATAAGTAAATATAGATCTAAAAGTATATAAGACTTATCAGTCACTATATACATATTTATAAGCATGTATATCTATCTCCCCATAAAGACTGTAATTGGAAAATAAATTTAATGAAACTTCTTTTTGCTTGTCCTACTTTCTCCAGTGCAGTTAGGAGTAGCCTGTCAATATCATTATAACCATTAGTTTGACAAAAATGTCCTAAGCTATCAAATACAAGGTAACCCAGAACCTTGCCTTTATAAGTATTTAATTAGAAGTATCCAGTGGTCAAATTTTGCATATCTCTATTGACACATCATGCCATTGACAGAGTGCCCTGTTTACCACTTGAAAGAGAGTCTGTGATACCTTTAATTTGATTAGAGAAGAATTTCCAGAAAACCCAGAACCAAACCAGAAAATTTGTCTTTAAGAAATCATCATATATACCATAAATATATGTAATTCTTATTTATCAGTTAAAAAATAGATATCTTAGCCAGAGGTAAAGTAAAACATAGAGAAATGCAGCCTCGCCAGCATCTGTTGTTTCTTGACTCTAATAATCGTCATTCTTACTGGCGGGAGATAGTATCTCATTGTGGTTCTGATTTACATTTCTCTAATGATCAGTGATGTTGAGCTTTTTTTTTATATGTTTGTTGGCTGCATATATGTCTTCTTTTGAGAAGGTTCTGTTCATGTCCTTTGCCCACTTTTTAATTGGATTGTTTGTGTCTTTCTTGTGAATTTAAGTTTCTTGTGGATTCTGGATATTAGACCTTTGTCAGATGGGTAGACTGAAAACATTTTCTCCCATTCTGTAGATTGTCTGTTCACTTTGATGATAGTTTATTTTGCTCGGCAGAAGCTCTTTAGTTTAAATAGATCCCATTTGTCAATTTTTGCTTTTGTTGCAATTGCTTTTGTTGTCTTTGCCATGAAATATTTGCCCTTCCCTATGTCTTGAATGGTATTGCCTAGAATTTCTTCTAGAGTTTTTATAGTTATGGGTTTTACTTTTAAGTCTTTAATCCATCTTGAGGTTTTGTTTTTTCTGTTTTTTCTGTTTTTTTTTTTTTTTTTTTTTTTTTTTTTTTGATACAGGGTTTTACTTTCCTGCTCAGGCTGGAGTACTGGAGTGCAGTGGTGTGATCTTGGCTCACTGCAGCCTCCACCTCCCCGGGCTCAGGTGACCCTACCACGTAAGCCTCCTGAGTAGCTGGTTCTACAACTGCAGGACACCACACATGGCTGATTTTTGTATTTTTTGTACAGACCAGATTTTACCATGTCGCTCAAAATGATCTCAAACTCCTGGGCTCAAGGGATCCTCCCACCTTGGCATCTCAAAGTGCTGGGATTACAGGCATGAACCACAGCACCTGGACATAATTTGCTTGTTAATTTAAGTTCCTTATAGATTCTGTATATTAGACCTTTGTCTGATGCATAGTTTGCTAATATTTTCTCCAATTTAATAGGTTGCCTCTTTACTCTGTCGATAGTTTCTTTTGCTGTGCAGAAGTTCTTTATTTAGGTCCCATTTATACTTTTGTATTTCTGTTGCAATTGCTTTTCACATCTTCATGAAATCTTTGCCAGGTCCTATGTCCAGAATTGTATTTCCTAGGTTATCTTCTAGCCTTTTTATAGTTTTAGGTTTTACATTTAAGTCCTTAATTCATTTTGAGTTGATTTTGCATATTGTGTAAGGAAGGAGTCCTGTTTGAATTTTCTGCATATGGTTAGTCAATTATCGCAGCACCATTTATTGTGGCTATAATGAATGGGATTGTGTTCTGGATTTGGCTTTTTGTTTGGACGTTGTTGGTGTATAGGAATGTTACTGATTTTTATACATTAATTTTGTATCCCAAAACTTTACTGAAGTTGTTTATCTTTACAAGGAGCTTTTGGTCAGAGACTATGGGGTTTTCTAAATATAGAATCATATAATCTGCACACAGGGATAGTTTGACTTCCCTTTTGGATGACCTTTGTTTTTATTTTTTTCCTCTTGCCTGATTACTCAGGCCAGGACTTACAGTATTATGTTGAATAAGAGAGTTGAGAGATTGCGTCCTTTTCTTGTTCTAGTTCTTAAGGGGAATGCTTCCAGTTTTTGCCCATTTAGTATGATGTTGGTTGTGTGTTTGTCATAGGTGGCTCTTATTATTGTGAAGTGTGTTCATTCAATGCCTAGTGTGTTAAAGGTTTTTAACATGGAGGGATGTTGGATTTTATCAAACTCCTTTTCTGCATCTATGAGATGACAAGGTCATTTTTGGTTTTAGTTCTGTTTATGTGATGAATCATATTTGTTGATTTGTGTATGTTGAACCAACTTTACATCCTAGGGATCAAGCCTACTTGATTATGGTGGATTAGCTTTTTTATGTGCTGCTGGATTCAGTTTGCTAGTACTTTGTTGAGGAATTTGTGTCTGTGTTCATCAAGGATATTAGACTGAAGTTTCATTGTTGTCATTGTTGTTGTTGTTCCTCTGCCAGGTTTTCGTATCAGCATAATTCTGGGCTCATAGGATGACTCAGGGAAGAATCTCTCCTCCACAGTTTTATGGAATGATATCAGTAGGAATGGTACCAGCTCTTCTTTATTCATCTGGTAGAATTTGGCTGTGAATTTCCCTGGTTCTGGGATTTTGGTTAGTAGGTTTTTTGTTTGTTTGTTTTGTTTTGTTTTGTTTATTTATTATACTTTAAGTTCTAGGGTAGGTTTGTTATTACTGATTCAATTTCAGAACTTGTTGGCCTGTTCAGGGTTTCAATTTCTTCCTGATTCAGTAGTCAGAGCCTGTATGTTTCCAGGAATGTATTCATTTCTTCTAGGTTTTCCATCTTGTGTGCATACTCGTGTTCTTAGTAGTCTTTGAGGGTTTTAGTATTTCTGTGTGGTCAATGATAAATGTCCCCTTGGTCATTTCCAATTGTGTTTATTTGGCTCTTTCTCCTTTTTTATCGGTCTAACTAGTGATCTATCTATCTTATGAGTTCTTTCAAAGAACCGGTCCCTGGATCCATTTATCTTTTGTATGTTTTTGTGTCCCAATTCCTTTCAAGTCAGCTCTGATTTTGGTTATTGTCTTCTTCCTGCTTTGGTGTTGTTTGTTCTTGTTTCTCTAGTTCTTCTATGTGTGATGTTAGATTATTAATTTGAGATCTTTCTGACTTTTTGATGTGGCTGTATACTGCTATAACCTTCTCTCTAAACACTGCTTTAGCTCTGTCCCAGAGATTCTGGTATGTTGTATCTCTATTTTCATACGTTTTAAATAATTTCTTGATTTCTGCCTTAATTGTGTTATTTACCCAAAAGTCATTCAAGAGCAGGTTATTCAATTTCCACATAATCGTATGGTTTTAAGTGAATTTCTCAGTCTTGATTTCTAATTTGATTGTACTGTGGTCTGAGAGATTCTCTGTTATGATTTCAGTTATTTTGCACTTGCTGAGAAGAATTGATTATGTGATCATTTTTAGAGTATGTGCCATGTGGTATTGAGAAGAATGTATATGCTGTGGTTTTTGGGTGGAGAGTTCCATAGATGTCTCAGTTTCATTTGATCCAGTGCTGAATTCAGGTCCTGAATATCTTTGTTAATTTTCTGCCTCAGTGATCTGTGTAATACTGTCAGTGGGATGTTACCATCCCCCATTGTTATTGTGTGGGAGTCTAGGTCTCCTTAAAGGTCTCTAAAAACTTTTTTTTATGAATCTTGCTTCTCCTGTATTGAGTGCATATATATTTAGGATACTTAGGTCTTCTTGTTGGATTGAACCCTTTACCATTAGGTAATTCCCTTCTTTGTCTTTTTTGTTCTTTGTTGGTTTAAAGTCTGTTTTGTCTGAAATTACAATTGCAGTCCCTTCTTTTTTCTGTTTTCCAATTGCTTGGTATAATTTTCTCCATCCCTTTACTTTGAGCCTATGAGTATTACTGCATGTAAAATGTGTCTTTTGAACACAGCATACCATTGGGTCATACTTCCATTTACAGCTTGATATTCTGTGCCTTTTAATTGGTACATTTAGCCCAATTATATTCAAGTTTAATGTTGACATGTGTGGATTTTATCCTGTCATCAGTTTGTCAGCTGGTTGTTATGCAGTGTCTTTTGTGTGGTTGCTTTATAGTTTCAATGGTCTATGTATGTAACTGTGCTTTGGTAGTGTTTGGTAATAGTCTTTCCTTTCCATATTTAGCACTCATTTAGGGACCTCTTTTAAGGTAAGTCTTTTGGTTACAAATTCTCTTAGCATTTGCTTGTCTGAAAAGAATCGTATTTCTCCTTCACTTTTTAAGTTTAGTTTGGCTAGATATGAAATTCTTGGTTGGAAATTATTTTCTTTCTTTTTTTTTTTTATGGTTCAAATCTATGATAAACTTTTTTCTTTTTTTTTTTTTATTATACTTTAAGTTCTAGGGTACATGTGCATAACGTGCAGGTTTGTTACATATGTATACTTATGCCATGTTGGTGTGCTGCACCCATCAACTCGTCAGCACCCATCAATTCATCATTTATATCATGTATAACTCCCCAATGCAATCCCTCCCTCCTCCCCCCTCCCCCCTCCCCATGATAGTCCCCAGTGCGTGATGTTCCCCTTCCCGAGTCCAAGTGATCTCATTGTTCAGTTCCCACCTATGAGTGAGAACATGCGGTGTTTGGTTTTCTCTTCTTGTGATAGTTTGCTAAGAATGATGGGGAAATTATTTTCTTTAGGAATGTTGAATATAGGTCCCCAATCTTTTCTGGATTATAGGGTTTCTGCTGAAAGTTCTTCTGTTATCCTGATAGGGTTCCCTTTGTAGGTAACCTGTCCCTTCTTTCTAGGTGTCTTTAACATTTATTCTTTCATTTCAACCTTGGAGAATCTGATGATTAGGTATCTTGTGGATGGTCTTTTTTGGTAGTATCTTGCAAGGGTTCTCTGCATTTCCTGAATTTCAATATTGGCCTCTCTAGTGAGGCAGGGGAAATTTTCATTGACAATATTTTGAAATATGTTTTCCAAGTTGCTTGCTTTTTCTCTTTCTCTTTCAGTGATGCCAATGAGTCATAGATTTGGTCTCTTTGCATAAGCCCATATTTCTTGGAGGTTTTGTTAATCATTTTTTATTCTTTTTTCTTTATCGTTGTCTGACTGAGTTAGTTCAGAAAACCCGTCTTCAAGTCTGCAATTTTTCTCATCTTGTAATCTGCTGTTAATATTTGTGATTTCGCTATGAAATTCTTTTAGTGTGTTTTTCAGCTCTATCTGATCAGTTTGGTTCTTTCTTATAATGCCATTTGGTCTGTCAGCTCCTGTATCTTTTTATTCTAATCCTTAGATTCTTTGGCTGGGGTTTCAACTTTCTCCTGAATGTCAGTGATCTTCATTCCTCTCTATATTCTGTGTTCTATTTCTGACATTTCAGCCATTTTAGCCTGGGTAAGAACCCTTGCTGAGGAAGTACTGCAATCATTTGGAAGGAAGAAGACACTCTGGCTTTTTGGGCTGCCAGAGTTACTGCACTGTTTTTTTTTTTGTTTGTTTGTTTTTGTTTTCCTCATTGGTGTGGACTAATGTTCCTTTCAGTGTGGTGTAATTTGAGTATGGTCTATTAACTTCTTTTCTCGATATTTTCAGAGGGCTACAGCTTTGTGTGGCATCCTTATTTGTTGCTGAGTTATCTTCCTTGGCTTCACAGGGGGTCATAATAGCAAAGTGCTTCTAGTGTTTAAATGTAGGCTTGATCCAGTGATAACACTTAAGTGTAACGGCCAGCAGGTAGGCTCTTGCTCAGCTACATGGTTCCTATGCATTTCCTCATAATTGCAGCCATTCTCCCTTTCAGATTATTTGAAAGTGTGGACTCTTCTCTCACTTGAGTGCTGACTCCAGATCTTGGCTTGGCAGTCCAGAGCCGCACACTGCAGCCCTGGGGTGAATAGGGTTTATGTTTCTTTCCCAGCTTCGATCCAGCAGGGAGAGGGAACTTGGCAATGGCTGTGGCAGAGGGCTTTTTGCTTGTTTCTTGGGGATTCACCCCAGAGAAATGCAGAGCTACTGTCAATAGGCGTGACTGGCCTGGGGTGGGGAGGCTGCATTGTAGGCCCAAGCTGGAGAGCCCTGCCTGATGATAAGCAGTGGCTGGGGGTTCATAGGGAGACAGACTGGCCTCTGTTCCTTAGGGCAGCTGCTGCTTGTTGGAGGTGTGGTTAAAGCATGCAGATTCTTTTCTCCTTCCCCAGTCCAAGGGTAGTAAGGGCAGTACCATTGGCAGCAGTGCAGAGGTGCTTTTGGGTGCCTCTGGAAACTCCACCTCAGAAAAATGAAGAGCCACTGCTACTGGGAATGTTCAGCCAGGAGTGGGGCAGCTGTGCTGCTGGCCTGAGCTGAGGGCTCACAGAGAGAAGAGACTGGGCTCCTCTCCCTGTGGGGTGACTGTGTCTTGCTGAAAGTACCATCAAAGCCCTCAGGCTCTGTTTCTTCTTTAGTCTGAGGGCATCAGGGGCAGACCTACTGCTGGATGTTGGTTGCCTCTCTGAGCTTGTCCCCAGGGAAACACAAAGCCACTAGAGGCGGGTCAGGATCACAGTGGCTGAATGCTCAGCTAGGGGTGGGGTGGCAATTCTGTGGTTCTGTGTTGAGGGTCCTGCCTGGTGGGGACTGGGGGTTGGAGGGTCACAGGGAAGAGAGACTGGACCTCTCTCCATATAGTGGCATGGCATGCTGGGGGTTCCAGCACAGCAATCAGGCCCTTTGTTTTTTTTCCCCAGCCCAAGGACAGTAAGGAAGCTTACAGTAAGGAAGGACAGTAAGCAGCTGCAATGGCAGAGTGGCTGTGAGTTGTTTCTGGAATTTTCTCCTCAAATAAATGCAGAGGCACCACCGACTGAAGTGTTGAGGCCGGGACAGGGTGGTTGTGCTTGGTGCCTAGGTAGAGAGGCACTGCTTGGTGAAGAGTAGCAGAAGTGGGGGACTCACGTGGGAAACAGTCTGGCTGCTTTTCCTTGACACAGCTGTGCTATGCTGTGGGTATCCATTAGGCTGTAATCACTGTGTACCCTCTCAAGCCTGAGGGCAACAGAAGCAAGGGCTGCAGAAGCAACATTGCAGGCTGGCTTCTCCCTGACTTCTGCCTCTGGAAGCTCTGTTCCAGGGAAGTGCAGAACTGCTAACAGCCAGAGAGCCCAGGCAGGGTGTGGCTGGGGTCCCAGGTCCTTAGGCCGTACCCAGTGAGCAGTAGCAGGGTGAGGGGCCCACATGGAAGGCAGTGTGACCACTTTTCCATAAGGCAGCTGCACTGTGCTGGGGGATCCATATTAATCCCTAATCACTGCACACCTTCCTGAGCCTGAGGGCAACAGGAGAGTTGCAGAGCAACAAAAATGACTGCCTGCTTCTCCCTCTGAGAGTTTTGTCCCAGGGAAGTGCACGGAGCTCCTGGCCCAAAGACTTTTATAGGGCTGGGGTGGCCTCACTAGCATCCAGGCCGGTGGTTCTTATTCTGCAAGATGCCGGGCAGAGGCCTG
Organism: Rhinopithecus roxellana; assembly: GCF_007565055.1. Lineage (NCBI taxonomy): Eukaryota > Metazoa > Chordata > Mammalia > Primates > Cercopithecidae > Rhinopithecus > Rhinopithecus roxellana. The sequence goes on from NC_044555.1 coordinate 45,438,103, forward strand.
CAGTCTGTCCCTGCTAAACTCCATGGATTTGGCCCCTTTCCTGGGTGTGTCTGAGGGAGCCTGGCCTTCTCCATTGCATGAGTTGCAGCTACTGGTTCCAGGCTTCCCAGGGATCCAAGGCTTCTTGGAACTCCATGTGCGCCTGAGCAGCAGCTCTGCCAAGATTCCTGGTAGCTCTCTGTGTTAATCTGGAGGCCTGGGAGTGGGGGTGGGCGTGGGGGTGGGGGGTGGGTCGTCGGGTTGGGGGCTCACACGGGATCTCCTGAGCCCAGGGATGCCATTCCCTGGTGAGTTGTGCTGTCTTACTCTTCTCCGTTCTCTGTGGATTGTTTTGTTTCCTTGATGAATCCCATTTTGTCCACCTGGATGTTCCAGTTGAAGAGCTAGTGTTTATTTGCCACTCTTTCATCTCTCCGTGAAAGTGACACAGACTAGCCACTTCTAGTCAGCCATTTTTCCACGCCCAGATGGACTATATTTTTAATCCATTCTGCCAATTTTTCCTATTGATTTGAGAGTTTAATTCACTTACATTTAGAAGTAATTACTGATAAACAAAACTTCTGACATTTTTGTTTTGATAAATTTTATACCATTTCTGTCCCTCATCTCTTCATTAGTGCCTTCATTTGTGTTTTTTTTTTTTATTGTATTATAGGGAATTTTGATTCCTTTCTCATTGCCTTTCATGTATATTTTAAAAATATTTTCTTAGTGATTACCATGGGAATTATAATTCACATTCTCAATTTATAACAATGTAGTCTTAATTGATATAACCTTGTCCTCAGTAGCATAAAAAACTTTGCGCCTATATAGCTCTGTCATCTCCCCTCTTTATCTTGTTGTTCTCATCACAAATTACATCTTTCTACATTGTGTAATCAATAATTGATTTATTTTTTATGTATTTGTATTTTAAATCAAGTCTAGTCATTTTAATGAAGTCTGGTGTCATTTCATTTGAACCTAAATGACCCCCTTTGACATTTGTTATATAGCAGACTTATTGGCAATAAACTTTGTCTCAACATTTGTTTACCTGGGTATGTCTTAATTTATCCTTCATTTATGAAATATTGTTTTTAGAATTCTTGCTTGACATGTTTTATTTTTCTTTTAACACCTTAAATATGTTATCTCACTGCTTTCTTGACTCCGTGGTTTGTGATGAGAAATTGGCTGTTGTTCTTATTGAGGATTCATTGTATTCGATGATTCAATTCTCTTGCTGCTTTCAAGATTCCCCCTTTGTTTTTAGCTTTTGACAGTTTGATTATAATGTATTTCCTTGTGAATCTCTTTGAATGTATCTTACTTAAAGTCTGTTGAGTTTTTGGATGTGTAGATTCATGTATTTTATCAAATTTGTGTTGCTTTGTTATTTCTTCAAATAATCATTCTATTTCTTTCTCTTTTGCGTTGCTATTCTCATTATGCACATGTGTGTTGATTTTCTTGATAGACTCCCACTAGTCCCTTAGGATCTGTTCACCTTTGTTCATTTTTTTCTGCCTCTCAGACTGGATTATTTCAATTGTCTTGTCTTCAAGTCTGCGGATTATTTCTTCTCACTTTTAAAATATGATTTGAATCTCTAGTATTTTTAAAATTTTGGTTATTGTAAGCTTAATAATTTCCCTTTGGTTCCTTTTTTATACTTTCTCTTTATTAAAATTTTCATTTTGTTCATATATTGCTTTGTTGGTTTCCTTTAGTTCTTCATTCATAGTTTCCATTAGCTCTTTGAGTGTATTTAATACAGTTGACTTAAAGTCTTTGTGTAGTAAGTCTAATATCTGGTCTTCCTCAGGAATGATTTATTTTTTCCTTTGAATGGCTATACTTTTTTGTTTCTTTGCATACTCATTGTATTTCAAAAATTGCACATTTGACTATTATAATGTAGTTATTAAGGTTGGTTGTTCTTTATTCCTGAAGGTTACAGTTTTTCTGTTTTTCTATGCAAAGATTGTATTCACTGAACTTGTGTTCACTGAAGTCTCTAGTTCGATTAGCTTCTGTTTAGCTTGTGTTTTCTGAGATTTTCTTAAGATCCAGGAGTTCAAAAAAACAAACACGTACAAAACACCACTCCCAGTCTTCGAGTATTGGCTTTGTGCTGTGGCAAGGCTTTTAGTCTTAGCCAAGCCATTTGCAACTCTGATATAACCTTCACTTTCTGCTTGCCTTGAGCCTAGATATTAGCCAGAGGTGAAATCTTAGGGTCTTCTCAAGCCTTTCCTGAGCATGCATTCTGTCCTTAGCATTAAGTCCATTTTTAAATTCCCCAGTATATAGGAGGAATTTTGCATGCCCAAGCTTCCCAAATAAACTTTCTCCTCAGGTTTTCCTACAAATATTTAGACAGTGTGCTGTATGTATAGGTCATAATCATTTGCTTCAGGTGGCTGTGGGTTTCTTATTCACCTTACAATGTTTTCCAGCAGTGCCCGCTGTTTTTCCACCCTGAGTGAGTTCTGAGTTAAGTACTTTTATATATGTGCTATATACTGTAGTATTTTCTGCTGTTTTATTTCTTTTTCTCAACAAGGCCAGTAGCATACTACTAGATTAATTTCACACAACCTCCTTTCTTTTCAAAGTCTCTGCATTACAGAATTAATATAAAAGATACTTGGGATTTAAGAGTGACTCTTGCCCTATTCCAATAGCTTTCACCCATAGTGCAACCTTAGGAATATCCTTATGTCCATCCTTTATCAGTGTAAAGGGAAACCTTTTCTTCTTTCAACTTCAACCATCATCCTAGATATTTTAATTATCTTCTGCTTTCATTTTGGGAAATGGCAGTTGCGGTATATATTAACTTCCTGTGAATTCCACAACAAATTATCACAAACCAAGTGCCTGAAGACAATGGAGATTTATTCTCTCACAGTTCTGGAGGCCAGAAGTTTGAAACCAAGCTGTAAACATTTCTACATTCCCTCTGGAGACTCTAGAAGAGAAAATGTTCTTAGTCTGTTTTGGCATCTGTTGGTTTCTGGAAGTCCTTGGCATGTGGCTGCATCACTCCCATCTCTGTTTCCATGATCACAATGCCTCCTCTTTCTTCTCCTCTCTGTCTAATCTCCCTCTTCCTTACCCTTATAAGAAAACTTGTCATTGGATTTAGGGTTCACTTGGATAATTAAGGTAATAACCTCATCTCAAAATCCTTAATTACATTTACAAAGAACACTTTTTCCAAATAAGGTAACATTCACAGGTTCCAGGGATTCAGATGTAGACATCTGTTTTGGCGGGGAGGAGTCACCTTTTTACCCATGACAGGGAATTTAGGACAAGAGAAAAGACCTTCCCAGTGGATGGTTGTCAGGGTGTTGTATATGCAAAATTAGTAGACATTTTTATGCTACCCAGGTTAGCAGTCTTATGGGAAGCTCCAAGGAATGTTATGCTAAGTGACAATCCTTAGTTTTTTAGTCAGTGTCTGAAGGAATAAGACACTGTGTCTGGAGGAATAAGGTGGTAATGGGGGAAAATCTCATTTGTATATAGTATGTATTGTCTTTATTTTAAAGGAGAAACGAACTTTAAACTGTGAGTGATTTGTCTATTTCTCTCTAGTTATTTGTCATCAGGTTCACAAAGGTCTCTAATCATTCATTTTCTGAGTTTGAAGATTCTATATCTTCTGGCTCACACTTCACATCTTTTAGCATCTCTTGGAGTGGAGAAGCTGAATATAGAGACAGAAAATGGACAGTTTTTATATAAAAATAGATATCTGACCCATAACTTGCAACATCCAACCTAGAAAGCCAAAGCTTGAACTCTGCAGCAAACCGTTCATGAAATCAAACCACGGCCTCTTTGAGGTCAGCCTCAAACAGCTAGTACTTGGTTAACAACTGCCACCTTCCCAACTTTTTGTCCCTACTTCCACCTTAAGACCAATTGGAGACAGCCCTATATGCTTCTTTAATCAATCACGTAAGATGCCTTGCTTCTAGTTAGCCTGCATTCAACTTCCCCGTGCCAACAGCCTCCAATCAGGGTGTATATGAAGCTTTTCCTTTTTTTATGCCATAAAGATTTCCCACTTCTTTGCCTTCTTTTCAATCTCTGCAAAACGCAAGTGATTGTGGCTCACTCTTTTGCTATAACAAACTGAATAAATAGTCTTTAATTGTTCTCATTTTGGTGGTTTTCATTTATTTCCACAGGAGGCATATGAAACTTTGGAAGGCTCTCTCACTCACTGAAATGGAGTTGTAGGGCTCTGTGAGGCTTCCCTGAATGCTGTCATCCTAGACTCTCACTTAGGCACTGCAACTCTGCAATTGTGTTGCAATGAGAGGCTCCCAGTCTTCTCCAACTAGACTTTGGGAATGAGATACAACAGTCATTTCTGCTTTCTGGTCCTCCTAAAATTAGCTGAGAGATTTTTGAAGAGTCTATTCCTCCATCTCCCTGGGAGTTTTGCGTTTTGGGTTTTAACCATAATAAGGGCCAAGTTTTGGGATTTTTTTTTTTTTTTTTTTTTTTTTTTTTTTTTTTTTTGAGACGGAACTCTGTTGCTCAGTCTGGAGTACAGTGGCAAGATCTTGGCTCACTGCAACCTCTGCCTGCTGGGCTCAAGCGATCCTCCTGCCTCATTCTCCTGAGTAGCTGAGACTACAGCTGAGTGCCACCATGCCTGGCTATTTTTTTCTGTGTGTATTTTTTTGTGTGGATGCGGTTTCGCCATGTTGTCCAAGCTGGTCTCTAACTCCTGGACTAAAGTGATCCACCTGCCTCGACTTCCCAAAGTGGTGAGATTACAGGCGTGAGCCACCGTGCCCGGCTGGGACTTCTTTTTTAGGGACCCCTACTACTGACTCATTTTGTTGCTGCCTTCTCTCTTTTCAGATCCTCCCTTCTCTTCCTGTAACCCCATTGTCCAGGAAAGGCCTTTTATTTTGCTTCTGTAATGGGTTGAAGACCTGACGTTATCACTTATTAGCTGTGTCATCTTGTGCAAATTACTAACTGGCAACTCATTTTCCTCCTCCATGTAGTGGGGTTAACAAATAGTACCTGCCTCATAGGGTTCTGAGGATTACATGAGGTAAATTCATATAAAAAACTTTAGTAAAGTGCTGGCCATATAGTAAGTATTCAAAAGTGTTGGCTTTACTTTTAAAGTAGTCAATAGTTCTAAACTTTTATAAGGGCTGTAATAGAAGTAGATAATTAATGTCATCTGGGTCATAAAGAAGAATAGAGTTATATTCTATTAGAGAAGGAAGATGTCAAAAAGTCATCCTAGGAAAGTTGTACTTCAAAGATTAATAATTACTGTCAAGCAGATGGTAGGAAGAAGCAGGACTGCAAGTGTCTGCAAAAAGGCAAGGAAATGCAAAGGTGATGCATGCAGGAAGCTACAAATAGTTAAGTCAGGTTTTAATGGTGGAGAAGGATGGATGTAACTGAGAGGTAGAAAAGGATGATCTACAGATGCCTGTTTCAAAGAATGAGTATAGATGCATATTGATCAATAGGTTTCAAAAATTACTGTTTAAGAAGTACCTGGAGCTACTCATTTAAAATTCAACTATCTTGGCCCCAGCTTTAGGGTTCTACACTCCAGATGATTCTAAGGAACATGAATTTCCTACACCAAATACTGAGAAATTTTCTGTTGCAGGCTGTGTAGACCTGATTAAACTTATTTTTAAAAAGACCCCTTTAATGCCATTGTTCTGAATCCTAGCTGCCCATTAGAATCATTAAGAATGTGATCCAGACATTACAGTTTTAAAAATTCCTTAGAAGATTCCAATGTTCAGCCAAGGTTGAAAAGCATTAATCTAGCAGCAGTGTGGAGGGCAGACATCAGAATAGTAAAATTAGAAATAGGAGATTAGTTAAGATATCATTGCAGTAGTGCAGGCAAGAGTGATGAGGACATGAACAAAGACAACAGCTGGAGAAGTGGAGTGTAAATGAGATGTTGAGACTAACTCATCTAGGGCTTGGTGATTCGTTCCATATGGGGGTGAGGGAGTGGGTAATATTAAGGATGACTACCAAGTTTCTGAGTTGGGATTTGAGTGGATGGACTTGCCATTCAACATGATAGAACAACTGGAGAAGAAACAGATTTGGAAGAAGACTATCATTTTACAGTGGAGGTGGGGGCAAGGGAGAGGTGACCTAAAATTATTGTTATTCTTTAGTATTGGTTCCCAGATTTCAGTGTACAAGAAAAATCACTTGAGATCTTGTTAAGAATATAGATTTTTGGCCAGGCGCAGTGGCTCAAGCCTGTAATCCCAGCACTTTGGGAGGCCGAGACGGGTGGATCACAAGGTCAGGAGATCGAGACCATCCTGGCTAATACAGTGAAACCCTGTCTGTACTAAAAAATACAAAAAAAAAAAAAAAAAAAAAAAAAAAACTAGCCAGGCGAGGTGGCGGGCGCCTGTAGTCCCAGCTACTCGGGAGGCTGAGGCAGGAGAATGGCGTAAACCTGGGAGGCAGAGCTTGCAGTGAGCTGAGATCCGGCCACTGCACTCCAGCCTGGGCGACAGAGCGAGACTCCGTCTCCAAAAAAAAAAAAAAAAAAAAAAAAAAGAATATAGATTTTTACTCTGTTCTCTATTTTCTTTTTAGGAGGAGTTGGAATAAGGCCCAGTGATCTGTTTTTCTTTCCTTTTTTTTTTTTTTTTTTGAACAAATAGCCCCAGTGTGGTATTTAAAACTTAGTTAAGTGTACTAAGAAATAATTACCCTCCCTGTGTCCGTGTGTTCTCATAGTTCAACTCCCATTTATAAGTGAGAACATGCAGTATTTGGGGCCTGTCAGGGGAGGATGGCGGGGGTAGAGCATTAGGGAAAAGAGCTAATGCATGCTCGGCTTAATAGCTAGGTGATGAGTTGATAGGTGCAGCAAACCACCATGGCACACATTTCCCTGTTTAACAGACCTGCATGTCCTGCACATGTACCCTGGAACTAAAAAAAAATATAGATATATATATATATTTTTTAAAAAGAAGTGCTTACAAAATAAAACTGAAAGCAAATTTAAAATTGTACTGAAAGTATATTTCATGCTTATAAATGGAGAGTGATTCTTAAAAGTTTGATTATGATAGACAATTTACAATGTTTCTTACACAGCTATATAAAATATTCACAGTGTAATGAAATAATTTTAATGCACGATTGAAACAGGAAAGGCCCATGTGTCAAAATGGTTATGTTAGTGAAAGAGTTCTGTTTTATAGTTTTAAAAGTAACTGATATATATGGACGTATATGTGGATCCCTATCAGTAAATGTCTCTTGTATCATAACTACCCATTCATTCCATCTTCAGGATTAATTTGTAATTAATTAATTTGTAATACTACTGCTAAAAATAATTAATTTGTAATACTACTGCTGATAATTTTTAATTATGACGTTATTAAGTTCAAGTATCTAGGTTAAGTTTGCTAGTTATCTTGCTGGACCTTTGCAAATCTCTGGCAGCTGTTAGATGAAAAATTTCCCCAGAACACCAGTCATTTCATATTATAATGTATGGTGAAAACTACTGCATAAGTATCCCAAAATAAGTAGCATAATATATTTTTCTTTTATGATAGTCTTTTTTTTATCAAAAGTACAAATTGTTTTATCTTCAGAGACATGATTAAGTTATTCTATAGATAGATAAATCTGAATCTCATACCCCATAAATGTAATATTTCTCCATGTATATGACTTTAAGGTGTAAAAATAAAATAACAATGGACATTTACTCTTACTCCACAATATTCTTGACCATTGAATATCTGAGGTGGTAGAGCCTTAAGGGTAGAAACCTTCATCCTCATTTATTGAAGTACTTTAAAACTGATAGAGCCGGGCGCGGTGGCTCAAGCCTGTAATCCCAGCACTTTGGGAGGCCGAGACGGGCGGATCACGAGGTCAGGAGATCGAGACCATCCTGGCTAATACGGTGAAACCCCGTCTCTACTAAAAAAATACAAAAAACTAGCCGGGCGAGGTGGCGGGCGCCTGTAGTCCCAGCTACTCAGGGAGGCTGAGGCAGGAGAATGGCATAAACCCGGGAGGCAGAGCTTGCAGTGAGCCGAGATCGCGCCACTGCACTCCAGCCTGGGCGACAGAGCGAGACTCTGTCTCAAAAAAAAAAAAAAAAAAAAAAAAAGAAAAAAAAAAAAAACAGATAGAAACATCTATTAATTCATACTTTATTTTGTAAGTCTCTAAAATTCTAGTAACTTCTTCCTGTCTCTACTTCACCCAGATAGACAGAGGGATAGAGAAATAGAAAGATGTTAATCTGCTGGCTGGTCCCAATGTTTTTATATTTTTTTCATTTTCCCTGTCCGTTATGTTATGGAACAGGAACAGCTTCTAATGGTGTCGTTTTCTTTGACGAGTAAAAGTTAGATAACTTTCTTGTGAAATCATATATATATATACACACATATATGCCATATATAAATATATTAAATAGGTGTATTTGGTGTGTAATATATATTTTATTTTTCATCCTCCCATGGGTTTTATTTCTATATTTAGGCATAGTTTCTGATTGTGATTTGGAACATGTAGTATGTTTTCCTAAAATTAGAAAACCTGGTATCATGTTCATTTCCATATATATATGAAGAATTTCAGTGGGGTCAGAAAAATCTCTAATGGGTTATAAATATTTATCAGATTCATTTCATACCACACTTGAAGTGGTAAGAACATTCCGCTAACAATTGAGGCAGTCTTTGCACTCCTCACTGCATTAATTTATGCTAATATCTATGGCAGCTTTGTGTAGGAAGTGGACATGATACCAGGTTTTTAAGTTTGTGGAAACCATACTCCAAGTTCCAAATTATAATCGTAGACTGTGCCTAAATATCGAGATAAAATCCACAGGATGGAAAAATAAAAGAAAATAAATACACAGGGGATTAATATTTACAAATATGTGAGTGGATAAAAGTGGTCAGTTCTCCCTATGTTCTCTTGTGTGAACTGTAAGGTTTGTATCACCTGTTAATAGACTGTTTTTTCCATTGTCTTTTCCCCTGAAACACACACAACTGCTAAAGTAAAATTTTAATAGTTGGCTGTCTTTTAAACATATTTGTAACTACAATTTTAAAAATAAGTACAGCATGAATCTTAGGTAAAGGTTGAGGTTTCTGTGTTTTTACACAACAACCTTAGGCCATTTTGTCACATAAAGCCTCTAATGCTAGCAGGAGAAAACATGTGTGAAAGCGATTTGAGAGGTACAAACCCCAGTTTATTCAAGTGGGATTCCTGTGGAAGTCAATGGGCTTTTTGTTTAATGACTTGCAAATATTCCAGCCATGCTTAGAAAACTGCCTGTTTCCAACAGACAGCAGAAAAAATTCTGAAGTTCCAAAATCCAGCATTTCTACCTTCTAAGCCTTCTTAGTTTCTGAGGTTGCAAAAGCATGTTGAATGTGACATGTCACATTTTTGTAGTAGTTTTTCAAAACCTTTTCAAAGGAAATCATTAAGAGAAGAACAGCCTAGACTAATTCTCTGTGTGATTCACAGACTGGCAGCATCAGCATTACTCCACTTTAAGTCTACAGATTCAGACTCACTGGGAGTAGGTCTTAGGTATCTGTTTTAACAAGTCCTCTAGATGAATATTTTTTTTTTTTTTGGCTACAGTTTGGGAGTCATGGACCAATAGTTGGGTGAATGTTTTGCTGCACCCATCATGGTCTTTATTTATTACAAATTATTCTCTCTTATGGACACTTAGTACTGTACCCAATAACATAAATCACAGTGTTAAAAACAACAGCAACTAGTCAAATGGTCCATAATTTCCTTTTTCTTTCTTTCTTTTTAAAATTTGTGTAAATTTATGGGGTACAAGTGCAGTTTTGTTGCATGACTATATTGCAGAGTGGTGAAGTTGGGTCTTTTAGTGTGTCCATCACCTGAATAACGTACATTGTACTCATTAAGTAATTTCTCATTACCCACACCCCTCCCACCCTCCCATTCTTCATAACTTTCTTTTTAAAAACAGCCTTTTGTTATCGTTTCTTAATACCCAAGTGAAATCACTAATCTACCAGACCAGGTTTTATGCAAAAGCAATGCACTCTTTCCAGGCTGAGATCAAACCTCATTCCTGTTTGCAGTTATCATGGCATCTGGTACATAGCAATCATGTAGCGTGTTTGTCAACCATTTATAATCATGTCCACATCTTTCAGTTTTCATTCTTCTCTAAAAACTTTGCAGAATCAGGTTCTAAGTCATATAATCGTCCTTCTTTAACTGTGCTATCCAATGTGATAACCACTAGTCATATGTGATTATTGTGCTCTTGAAAAGTCGCTAGTCCAAAATGAGATGTGCCATATGCATGCAAATCATACCGGATTTTGAAGACTTAATGTGACAAAAGAATAAGTAACATTTTAAAAAAATATTGACTACATATTGCAATGACATTTTGTAAATTTTGTGTCAAAACTTTAGTATCTTTTTTTAAGTGGCAACTAAAAATTTTTTAATTTGATATGTGACTCACATTATATTTCTGTTGGGAGGCATTGTTCTATAATATTTCTTTTATGCCCATCAAAATAATTCATCTAAACGTTAATTCATCTAAGAAATGTCTCGCCGGGCGCGGTGGCTCAAGCCTGTAATCCCAGCACTTTGGGAGGCCGAGACGGGCGGATCACGAGGTCAGGAGATCGAGACCATCCTGGCTAACACGGTGAAACCCCGTCTCTACTAAAAATACAAAAAACTAGCCGGGCGAGGTGGCGGGCGCCTGTAGTCCCAGCTACTCGGGAGGCTGAGGCAGGAGAATGGCGGGAACACGGGAGGCGGAGCTTGCATTGAGCTGAGATCCGGCCACTGCACTCCAGCCTGGGCGGCAGAGCGAGACTCCGTCTCAAAAAAAAAAAAAAAAAGAAATGTCTCATCTAGTTCATGTCCTTTGTAGGGACATGGATGCAGCTGGAAACTATCATTCTCAGCAAACTATCGCAAGAACAGAAAACCAAACACCGCATGTTCTCACTCACAGGTGGGAATTGAACAATGAGAACACCTGGACATAGGAAGGGGAACATCACACACCAGGGCCTGTTGTGAGGTGGGGGGAGGGGGGAGGGATAGCATTAGGAGATATACCTAATGTAAATGACGAGTTAATGGGTGCAGCACACTAACATGGCACATGTATACATAGGTAACAAACCTGCACGTTGTGCACATGTACCCTAGAACTTAACGTATAATAAATAATAATAATAATAATAATAATGATTTGGGGAATTAAGACCTGGTAATAAATGAACTACGAGCCCCAAAGCACTCTGTAACCTTATTCTTAATCAAGAAGATAATTTACCAAACGCTAATCTAAAGACAACATCTGAAATTTTGATTATGAGATAATGTTTATTTAAATTTACATATCAGAAATGCTGTGCCACTTCAATCTTAAATTCAGAAAATGTGGTTTCTTGTGAAAAACTAGTAATTAAAAACTGTTGTTTTTATATAAAAAAAGAAATGTCTCATCTATGCAAATAAATTGCTTCTTAGAAATCAACAACGAGTTTGCCCTTCTTTTAGATTGTCTTGTCTTCTTGGATGATTTTGATCATTTACTCACTGACATTTTTGCTCTTCTGTACTAAACAGGGTTTTTTACTTCTTACATTTGAAACATCTGCAAAATTACTGGAGGCCATTAAGATGGTCGAGCTCAGAATACTGAAACCTCCCGGATCATTCCGTTCTAAGAGCACAACCTAAGTGAGGACAATAATCACTTTCTCTGTTCTTCCTTGCACCTCTCACCTTTGGAAACTTAGAGTTGAATAATAGAAGGCAGAATGGGCTGATAATGTCTTAGCATAATCTTAAGTCTCCACTCCTACCCCCTACCCCCGCCCCACTGGCTGAGGTTCTTGTCTTCCCACTCACCTCCCTAGGGCCTGACATGCTGATGTAATACACTTTAATGGAGCTCATTGTTTCCACTGAGTCTACTTTACAGAAGCAACACAGGGTCAGCCTCTTCACTGCTGCTTCAGGCTCAACTCCCACACCCAGCCCTGACCTTATCCTTGGCCATTGGTAAGGGCCAGAGGCCCATGCACTCACCATTGGCTGGGAAACAAGTGCCTCTGTAGCCTAGGCGAGGGTCCGTTCCAGGGAATGCTGGTGAAGAGGAAGTAGAATCCCCACTGGCTTTGGGGAATGATCTGGAAACCTAGGGATGATAAACTCCAGGTAAGTCCTCTTCTATTGTCTCATCTGTGAGGCTCAGGGGAGGTGGAGCGGGAAGAGCAAATTGACTTTGCAATCCTGCTGCCCTTTCTCCCCTTCCCTGCTTGGGAATGGAGGAGAACACGAACTTAACTGCTGGCAACTGAGGCCATGTTTGAAAGAACTAGATACCTGAGGGAGAAAATGGCCGAAATAAAATGTAATCAGTGAAGAACAGATAAATAAAACTCATGTTACTTGTGCTTGTAGGGACAGAGCAAATGGTGCTTGTCAGGACATGACCACTTTATCAACTTTTGTTATCTCTTAGCACAGGGAAATGCCTCCATTCTCCAGTCCTCCTCCCTTCTTGAGGGAATGCTTTGTAAGCTGCCCTTTCCTTCTGGGAGTTGTCCTTTTGGTTTCTGAAATAGCAGGTCCAGTCGTCCCTGCCTGTCCTACACTTCCTCTTCCTTTTTCCTGTCTAAAAGGGACCTCTGTCTTAAATACTTGCTTCCTCTTCAATACATTCATATCTAATTTTTTCAGCCTTCATTTTTTATTGTAACCTTGTAAAGTAGTGAAAAATAGGAACAATATTTACAGAATTTGTGCAGTTTGCCAAATGTGGGGAATGGAAATAGAGAGTGAAGGGCCAAAGAACCTCAACTCCAAACTTTTGGGTTAGGCATATTTATAATCTATGGTTCTACCACTTAATAACTATGAATCTTGGGTAAATTACTTTCTCCAGCGTCAGTTTCTTTATTGTTAAAAAGAGGGCGGTGATGCCAACCTAAAAGCATCATTGTGAAGATTAAAATAATTGAGTACATAAAAGTGTTTGGTAAACTGTCTGACACGTTGTAGGTAGTGCAGAAAATGATAGTAAGTTTTGTTAATGATAATAACTGCCACACTCTCCATATTGCTTGGAAACATATGCATGAATAAGACAAAGCATTTACCTTCAAGGAACTCACAGAGTGATGGTAAGATTAAGTAAATACAATTAAGAGAAACAAAACTAGGCTAGGTAGGTTAAGGTATGTATCTTTAAAGAACTGAAACCTGATGTATGTATATAGTCGGCCAGGAAATTATGAGAAGGAAAACATTTCAGGTTAAAGGACCGATAATGAAGCAATATGGCAACTGGAGCTTTGGGACAAGTGGAGGAAAAGATGGAGGCTGAGGAATTAAACAAGGCAAATCACACAGGCTTTCAGGTTTCATATTGTATTTTGATTTTTAATCATTGGAGTTTATTTCCTGTTTTTTTAAAATTGTGGATAATCACAACTGGCAGATTTGCTGCGAAGATTAAGAGTAGAAGTTTCCTAAGAACATCTTTCACTTATGAGACACTCAATAAATTGAGTCTATGCTTATTATTAATTGATGGGTGATCAGAAGCCATTGAAGATTTCAGAAGGTTTGTGTGAAAGGTAGACCAATCTAGGATGGCAATTGGATTGGAAAGAGGCAAGATTGGAAGCAACTACAACAATCCAAGAATGAAAAGTCATGAGATAAGTGAAAAGGCAGAGATTCTGAGAACAGAGCATTGCTACAACTTGATTGAGCTGGAGGTAGGGGTGAGGATGGCAAAAGAGGTAGATATAACATATAAAGGAGTCTATGTTAGAAGCAAAAAGTGTTCCATTTTCCCAACACCTCATCAGCATCTGTCATTTTTTGACTTTTTAATAATAGCCATTCTGCACTTTTACACTGTTGGTGAGAAGGTAAATTAGTTCAACCATTGTGGAAGACAGTGTGGTGATTCCTCAAGGATCTAGAATCAGAAATACCATTTGACCCAGCCATCCCATTACTGGGTATATACCCAAAGGAATATAAGTCATTCTATTATAAAGATATATGCACACGTGTGTTTATTGCAACACTACTCACAATAGCAAAGATATGGAATCATTCAAATGCCCATTAATGATAGACTGGACAAAGAAAATGTGGTGCAGGCCGGGCGCGGTGGCTCAAGCCTGTAATCCCAGCACTTTGGGACGCCGAGACGGGCAGATCACGAGGTCAGGAGATCGAGACCATCCTGGCTAACACGGTGAAACCCCGTCTCTACTAAAAACTACAAAAAACTAGCCGGGCGACGTCGCAGCGCCTGTAGTCCCAGCTACTCAGGAGGCTGAGACAGGAGAATGGCCTGAACCCGGGAGGCGGAGCTTGCAGTGAGCTGAGATCCGGCCACAGCACTCCAGCCTGGGTGACAGAGAGAGACTCCGTCTCAAAAAAAAAAAAAAGAAAATGTGGTGCATATACACCATGGAATACTATGCAGCTATAAAAAGGAATGAGATTATGTCTTTTGGAGCTGGAAGCCATCATCATCAGCAAAGTAACACAGGAAAATAAAACCAAACACCACATGCTCTCACTCATAAGTGGGAGCTGAATAATGAGAACACATGGACACAGGGAGGGGAACAACACAAACTGGGGCCTGTCAGGGGGCGGGGGGAGGTGAGCATCAGGACAAAGAGCTAATGCATGTTGAGCTTAATACCTAGGTGATGAATTGATAGGTGCAGCAATCCACCGTGACACACATTTACCTATGTAACAAACCTGCACGTTCCGCATATGTATCCTAGAACTTAAAATAAAAATAAAAATAAAAATAATAATAACAATAGCAATTCTGACTGGTGTGAGATGGAATCTCATTTTGAATTTGATTTGCACTTCTTTAATAATTAGTGCTATTGAACATTTTGTCATATGCTTGTTGGCTGGGTGTATGTATGCCTTCTTTTGAAAAGTGTCTGCGTCATTTGCCTGCTTTTTAATAGGGTTGTTTGTTTTATGCATGTTACTTTGTTTAAGTTCCTTACAGATTCTGGATATTAGACCTTTGTTGGATGCATAATTTGCTAATATTTTCTCCAATTTAATAGGTTGTCTGTTTACTCTGTTGATAGTTTCTTTTGCTGTGCAGAAGCTCTTTAGTTTATTTAGGTTCCATTTGTCAATTTGTGTTTCTGTTGCAATTGCTTTTGGCATCTTGGTCATAAAATCTTTGCCAGGTCCTTTGTCCAGAATGGCATTTCCTAGGTTATCTCCCAGAATTTGTATAATTTTAGGTTTTACATTTAAGTGTTTAATCCATCTTGAATTAATTTTTGTATGTGGTGTAAGGAAGGGCTCCAGTTTCAGTCTTCTGCAGATGGGTAACCAGTTATTCCAGCACCATTTATTCAATAGGGAGCCCTTTCCCCATTGCTTGTTTTTGTCAATTTTGTTGAAGATCAGATGGTTGTAGGTGGGTGACATTATTTCTGGAGTCTCTATTCTGTTCCATTAGCCTATGTGTCCTTTTTATTGTACCAATATCATGCTATTTTGGTTACTGTAGACTTTTAGTATTGTTTGAAGATAGATAATGTGATGCCTCCAGCTTTGTTCTTTTAGCTTAAGGTTGCCTTGGCTATTTGGGCTCTTCTTTAGTTCCAAATGAATTTTAAAGTAGAGTTTTCTAATTCTGTAATGAAATTGGCAGTTTGATAGGAATAGCATTGACTTGGTAGTTTCATAGGAATAGCATCGAATGTGTAAATTGTCTTGGGCACTATGGCCATTTTAACAATATTGATTCTCCCTACCTAAGAGCATGGAATGTTTTTCCATTTGTGCCATCTCAGATTTCATTAAGCAGTATTTTGTAATTCTTGCTGTAGAGGTTTTTCACCTCCTTGGTTAGCTATATTCTTAGGTATTTTATTCTTTTTGTGGCTATTTTGAATGGGATTGCATTCTTAATTTAGCTCTCAGCTTGGATGTTGTTGGTTTATAGGGATGCTACTGATTTTTGTACATTGATTTTGTGTCCTGAAACCTTGCTGAAGTTGTTTATCAGATAGATCAAGGAGCTTTTGGGCAGAGACTATAGTGTTTTCTAGCTATAGAATCATATTGCCTACAAACAGGGAAAATTTACCTTACACTCTTCCCAATGGATGCCTTTTATTTCTGGCTCTTGCCTAATTACTCAGGCCAGGACTTCCAGAATAATGTTGAATAGGACCAGTGAGAGAGGCTATCCTTGTTTTGTTCCAATTTTCAACGGGAATGCTTCCAGGTTTTACCCATTCAGTACAATGCTGGCTATGGGTGTTTCATAGATGGTGCTTATTATTTTGAGGTATGTTCCTTCAATGGCTAGTTTGTTGAGGGTTTTTAACATGAATAAATATTGAATTTTATGGAAGACCCTTTCTGCATCGATTGAGATGATCATGTGGTTTTTACTTTTGGTTCTGTTTATATGGTGAATCACATTTATTGGTTTGTGTATGTCGAATCAACCCTGCATTTTAGGGATCGTGGTGGATTCGCTTTTTGATATGCTGCTGGATTTCGTTTGCTATAATATTAACAGTATTTTGTTGATGATTTTTGCATCCATGTTCATCAAGGATATTGCCTTGAAATTTTCTTTTTTTGTTGTGTCTCTGCAAGGTTTTGTATCAACATCACGCCAGCATCATGAGTTAGGGAGGAGTCCATCCTCCTCATTGTTTTTGAAATATTTTCAGTAGGAATGGTACCGGCTGTTTTTTATGTATCTGGTAGAATTCAGCTGTGTTTTCATCTGGTCCTGGGCTTTTTTTCGTTGGTAGGATTTTATTACTGATTCAATTTCAGACTTGTTATTGGTCTGTTCAGGGATTCAGTCTCTTCCTGGTTAAATCTCGGGAGGTTGTATGTTGCCAGGAATTTATTTCTTCTAAGTTTTCTGGCTTGTGTGTATAGAGGGATTCATAGTGGTCTCTGAGGGAGTTTTTTTTTTTTTTTTTTTTTTTTTTTTTTTCTATTTCTGGAGTATCATTGGTAATGTCCCCTTTGTCATTCTGATTGTGTTTCTCTCTCTCTCTTTTTTTTTATTAGTCTAGCTAGCAGTCTAATTTCTTTCAAAGAACAAGCTCCTGGATTCGTTGACCTTTTGTATGGTTTTTCTTCTCATTTTTCTTCAATTTAGCTCTGATTTTGGTTATTTATTTTGTCTTCTGCTAGCCTTGGGTTGGTTTGCTCTTTCTCTCTCTTCTTCTTCTTTTTTTTTTTAAAAAATAGGTTTCATTATGTTTCTGGTGTAGGATTGTGACACACTTCCTCATTTCACTGTGAGCCATTCCCTTGACTCTAAGCTAAATTAGTGCACTATTTCTTACAAGAGGATATCTTTGACAACCTAAAATAATTAGGTTGTTATTGCATAAAAAATTATACTATACATATTACTTGAATAATTAAAAAAAATTTACACACACAAAAGAAGAAAAATCAGGCCCGGCACAGAGTTAAAAAACTCTATAGTATGTTTGTGATAATAATCTATAATGGTAAAACTATAACAAAAAGCCATATTGATAATTGTAGACAAAAATGTGAACTATATAGATATTTTGCTTATGCTTCCTACTGTACTTTGGCAGTTTGTATCTGGGTGTAAAATCATTCCAAAAATCGGGTAAGACATTTGTGAGACTGGGAAAATACATTATAAAGAAGGTAGTAAAGAATTTTTTTTTTTTTTTTTTTTTTTTTTTTTTTTTTTTTTTTTTTTTTTTTTGAGATGGAGTCTCGCTCTGTCACCCAGGCTGGAGTGCTGTGGCCGGATCTCAGCTCACTGCAAGCTCCGCCTCCCAGGTTCATGCCATTCTCCTGCCTCAGCCTCCCGGGTAGCTGGGACTACAGGCGCCCGCCACCACGCCTGGCTAGTTTTTTGTAGTTTTTAGTAGAGACGGGGTTTCAACGTGTTAGCCAGGATGGTCTTGATCTCCTGACCTCGTGATCCGCCCGTCTCGGCCTCCCAAAGTGCTGGGATTACAGGCTTGAGCCACCGTGCCGGGCCTGATTTTTCTTCTTTTGTGTGTGTAAATTTTTTTTAATTATTCAAGTAATATGTGAATACATGCTCATTAGTACAAGAATTCAAACTGAATGTAAATATATACAGTAAAAAGTTACTTCAGTTACCTCCTAACACTCTCCCTCCAGAGGAAGCTACTATTAAGTGTTTTGTTTCTTTATTACTATTATTAATAAGGCAAAGACTAAATATCAATAAAGGCCAAAACCAGCAAAGAAAATGGCAGCCTTTTTATTTGCAAATATGCACACACTCTCCGGCGAGGTTCTCCGGTCCTCAGGTATGGGGCCAGGGAAGTATCGCCAGTGCTCTCAGGTGAGGTTCTCCGGTCCACCAATGCGGGGGCTGAAGAAGTCAAGCCGGCTCCTGAGGGCGGGGACTTTTATGCATTGGTACTGGAAGTGGGAGGGTAGTGGGCGGGATAAGGGCGTAATAGGGGCGTCTCCATAGGTGTGGCTGGGTAAGTTTCGATCTCTTCGGATTGACGTCACCTGGCGCATGCTCAGTTGATCTGCATTTTCCCGGGGGCGGGCTGCATTTTCCCCAGTACAGGTAAGTTGGTGATGAAGAACCGGGAAGCAACAGGGACTGTGCCTTCTTGTTCACCTTTCTCCATCTTGTCCCTTCTCCCTCACCCAAACATTAAGAATTTGATTTGTATCTTTTTCCGCCAACATGGTTACACCTATTAAGGTAACTAAAAGGGAGAAAAAGTCAGTTTAACAAAGAAGTTAAGCATGCTTTCTTTGAAGCTGGGCTGCCTGGGTTAAAACCCAGACTCTGCTACTTAACATTGTGTGATATTGGTCATGTTATCTAACGTCTCTGTGCCTGGGTTTCCTCATAGGTAAAATGGGGATACTAAGAGCTTCACAGACATGTTATGAGGATGTCTTTAGCATATGCGAAGTATTTAGGATAGTGTCTGGCATATAGTGCACACAATTCATCATGGAATCATGATGCATATATTGTTTCAGAGCTTGTATTCTATACACATAGGGGAAATGTAGTGTAGCCATTAAGAGCATGAATTCTGGTTCTGAGTCCAATTATCAGGTGCAAATCCTAGTTCTATCATTTACTAGCTTCATGACTGTCAGGAAGTATATAACCGTCCTTTGTCTTTGTTTCCTTTGTAAAATGGGGGTAATAGCTTTAGCTCTAAATTAAGTAGTATATATAGGACATTTAGAATGACTGTCATGTAGTAATTACTCAGTAGATGCTTATTATTATGTCATTGAAAACACTCAGTTTATTATTTAATGTTGTAGACATATTACAATTAATTTAACAATTTGTGGTTGATGGTCATTTAGATTACTTCTAATTATTAATTGTTACAAAATATTCTGGTGTCCATACTTTAACTAAAAATAGAATTACCATTTGACCCAGTCGACCCACTGCTGGGTATCTATCAGAAGGAAAATAAATTGTCATATCAAAAAGACACCTGTACATTTGTGTTTATCACAGCACTATTCACAATAGAAAAGTCATGAAATCAATCCAAGTGTCCATCAATAGATGATTGGATAAAGAAAATGTGGCATATACACACAATAGAATACTACCCAACCATAAATAAAGAGTGAAATCATGTATTTTGCATCAGCATGAATGGAGTTTGAGGCCATTATCCTAAGTGAAATAACTCAGAAAGGGAAAACGAAATACCACACGTTCCCACTTACAAGTGGGAGCTAAATGGGTATAAATGAGCATACAGAGGAAAATAATAGACACTGGAGACTACAGAAGGGGGCCAGGTTGGGAGGGGTGTGAGGGTTGAAAAATTACCTGTTGGGTACAATGTTCACTTTTCAGGTGATGTGTACACTAGACGCCTAAACTCCACCCCTGCACAATATATCCATGTAACAAACCTGCACATGTACCCCATGAATCTATAAATATTTTTAAAAAATTAAAATAACTTTGTGTCTACCTTAACGTGTATGAAAAAAAGCTAGTGCTATTAACATTTTCCCATTCTCATTGTCACTGAAAACTTGAATAAACACTTTCAAGATCCTCTTTTGGATCATTACCATACTGTACATGTGATCAATCCACGTCATTTTCTTATTAGTTTGGTTCAGTCCCAGGGTGTGAGTGGAAAGCAGAACAATTTGTGTGGTTAAAGCTTTATTTCTGAAGAGTAAATGAAACATGAAAACTACATGAGCCAAACAGGATTTCTTCTGTGTTTGCACTGTTGGAATCTCAGAAAAACAAATCTTTAGGTATCCTGATATTTGAAAAAGGTAAGTCTAAAAATCTTACATATTTTAGTTCTTTTTTTATTTTCTTCACAGTAGGCTTTAAATATGAATATAAATGCATTTCTTGGAAACAGTTACAACAAAGAGTGTTGTCTTATAAGAGGAAAATTGTGTCTTGAATCAAGTCTGCTTTTTTCTTTCATGCTTTTATAGTGTTTATAGAGAAAATTGGAAGTCTAAAGATTGCCAGTTGCACTAAAGAGCCACAGAAAAGTCTGCAATAAGTGCTAAGTAAGATTTTAATACAAAAGAAGAGAGGAGAAGAAAGTGAGGAGGAGTTGAGGGAGGGAAAGGGAAAGAAAAAGAAAAAAGATTGGTAATGAAGTTGACAAACGTATTTACATTTACATTATTTTTTAAATTGGCAGAGAACATTGTATGCTTTTATTATGTACAACATTTTGGAGTGGTTAAATCTACCTAATTAACAAATGCATTATCTCACATAGCTCTCACCACAGAAATCATAACTATTCATCTACATTACTCAAAAAGTGAAGTGACTATATTTATGTTTTCAATCAACAAATTTGCATCAGTCCAAACTATATATAAATTTCCACATCTTATATATGTTCTAAGGTATAGTAATTCATTTCAATCTGTGACTCAAATGACATTAATTAAAAGGATAGTTAAAACCAATTCCTTGACAGCAACCTTCATTTTAACCAGACTCTTTGAAGATAGAAAATTTATCATTTCTAAATACACCCTTAGACATAGTTGAATGTAATAATTATACATTTGTATGTTTGTACTTCTAACACTTTCATGTGCACTATATAATATTATACTGACAATAATCCTGTGAAGAGTCATTAAATGATGTGCAGTATCATCGTTTAATTGCTGAAAAATTTGAGATCGCAAAATGTTAAATAAATTAGCTTATGTTAAAAGTTCATGGCAGAACGGAAACCCAGGTTTCCTTATTCCTGGTCCTATTTCCTATCCTTTGAGCAACACTGCCTCCCTAAATTACTTTTGTTTCACGTAGGAGATAAATCGTTATTTGACATTTTAAATGTGCATTGCCTTAATGAGTTATTTTATATTACAGGAATATGCTAGGCACTTACTTTGTAAAACTTGTCTAACAAAATGCTTGGAGAAGCTTTCTTAATTGATCTTCTATACAAAGAGCAGAAATATGCAAAATTTTGCAAACCATTTATATGTAAGAAGACTGAAAAGGAAACTTGGAAAAAGAAGATTTTAGATAGAGAAGAAAATTCACTTTCCTCTGCTGAGATGGAAAATCAAGAAACAGCTACGAAAGAAAGAGTAAACAGAGCAAAATGATGATACAGATCAAATAAAATCTGTGGATGAAACAACTGTAGCAAAATGCAAAGGTATACCTCTTCCAGGAAATGTGTCAGTTGCGTTGCCCATTTCAAAGAGAGAACAACATGATCAAAGACAACTAGATTTATGTAGATCATGGTTGTGTATGAGTATTTGCCACAATTATCCTGACCTACAGATTGGAGGTGACGACATGAAGAACATATGTGATTCAGACTGCTTTATGGAACACACACATAATGATGTTTTTAATGGTCCCCTTTTGTTTTCAGTTGGTATGCCACTGGGTCATTCTCCTGTCATTGGGCCTCTAGAGGCATTACCTACCTCAAAATTATTGAACGGGGATGAAAGCCAAGAAAAAAGTATGTTGTTTCAAAAACAGCCCCTCTCTAATTCTATGCTTAATACTTATATGGAAAGAAAGGTGGACGAGCTCTACAAACAATTATTGGAAGAAAATCTCACCAGATGCCACTCTATAACCAATCTTATGGCTTCCAATTTGCTGATGAATAATGTAAATTACACCAGCCTTCAAATCTCTCAAGAGCAGAACATTGAGTTATGGAAAGATCAGGAAGCTATCCTACACTCTCTACCACTATGTAATCTCTGTAACAGTTCTCATGGAAACAGTTCTGAATTCAGTACTCCTAACTTACAAATATCAAACCAGACAATTAGGGAACTTCTATGACATCTACAATAGAAACCAAATGTAGGTTGTTTGGACATACTTAAGGGACTGCAATAACAAGAGTTTTCTCTGGCTTATCATTCACATCTAGCCTTCTTTGGGGTGTGGTTATTATAGTTTTTGAGAAATGATTTGGCCCATGGTACATCTGAATTATTGTAGGAGACAGCTATAGTAACTACATTTTTGAGTGCATGTTCTTAATGTGTTGATATTTTAATTGTTGCCAGATTAAACTCTATGTGTGTTTACCTATTTAATTTTCACTGGCACCCCAAATCAATTACCTCAGTGTCACATAGCTTTATTTACAACAAAAATGGGATGAGGAGTGGATTATTGCTCTAAGATACTGAGGACAACTAGAAGGTATATCAGAGAGGGACATTTATTTCCCCACAAAATTGCATTGATACTGACAATCAAAATAGTCTAGGGGGAATTATGATATGTAGTTATGGATATGGATATGTATATCTGGATATCTATATGTGGATATCTATAGATCAAGATTGAGTATGGGGACATATAAAAGGAAATACTTTAAACAAAAGTCAAATTTAAATGATATTTGAAAGAAACATGGAAGGGGGGCTTAAGGAAAAATGGAAAATTCATAAGTACCATTTGTATTGAAACTTGGGGCTTTGGAACTTACCTGGAATGAACATTAACTGTTTTATAGCACTGTTATCCCTGGTTGTTTTTAGGGATGGGAGGAAACAAAACATACAGGTAGAGTGAAGAAAGTAGAGTACCACCATTTAGAAATAAAAAGGCTCTCAGCAACTTGTTACACATCAGATTATCCTCAATCATGATCCTGGCTTAGAGTGAAAGGCAGCAGTGTATTATGGAAATTTTCGAATCTAAATTAAATACGTTGACAAAATTATCTAAAGTAACAGTATAATTTATTGCAGACTTGGAAAGAAGCCTCCACACTTTTAATAGAAATAGGAAGATGATCGGCATGCACTTGTGTGTTGTAAAATAAAATGGTATTAATTTCTGTTATAGAATTCTTATGATTGCGTTATGCATTAATAAGATTTGTGCATTGACAATCACACATTGCCTTCCAATTTTTCTTGGGTCTTTGATTAACTCTTGTAGAATGAGTCACCATAATGCCCTAATAGCTTGTTCTTTATCATCACACAATACTTAGTTTATTTTCACCCTCTTCAAATGTATGTGAACTAATAATAAGTACCCCTGATTTGTTTTCTGTTTATCTCTTTATTGCTCCCTTCCACACAATCCTCCACCATAACTGTCCCAATCAATTTTTATCATTCAGACATTTGATTCTGAAGAGACAATGAGTAAGAGTTTTGGAAAAACTAACTCGGTATCTTTAGATACTGAAAAACAGTTGTATGTATATTGTCTTTTATGCTGTTAAATTTCAGCATTTTAATAGAAGAGTTACTAAAATTATGAAATATTAATGTCAAAATTTACAAAAGTGAATTAAATGTCATGGGACAGTATTACTAGTGTGAATGGTTTTCTTAGGTACAGTAATATGTATTAATACTTTATGAAGCAGTTATATTCATAAAGTATTGAAATTACATAGTATCATATAAAAAGTCACAGTATTTAGTATTTATCAAATTTACAAATACATTTAATTACACTCTCATATTTAAAATTTCCCCCTCTTTATCTGTGTCATCAAAATATTTATCATCTAAAGATACTCACTTATGGTTAAAATGGTTTAAAAATATAATGCAATTCTGGCCGGGCGCGGTGTCGCAAGCCTGTAATCCCAGCACTTTGGGAGGCCGAGACGGATGGATCACGAGGTCAGGAGATCGAGACCATCCTGGCTAACATGGTGAAACCCCGTCTCTACTAAAAAATACAAAAAAACTAGCCGGGCGAGGTGGCGGGCGCCTGTAGTCCCAGCTACTCGGGAGGCTGAGGCAGGAGAATGGCATAAACCTGGGAGACAGAGCTTGCATTGAGCTGAGATCCTGCCACTGCACTCCAGCCTGGGTGACAGAGCGAGACTCCATCTCAAAAAAAAAAAAAATGCAATTCTTAAGTAAGGAAGGATGATGAATTTGGTGTTATGTTTTATCCTGACCTCATACCTACCGACTTTAGTGCTGGAATGAAATATGCATATGACATTGTGATTTATCACAGTTTGGCTTTAAGTAGTCATTCTTCATTCTGTTTTTCACCATGGGTATTATTCATACGACCACAATGTTCTCTTTCAAAACATTTTTTGAAATGTATGGAATAATAAATTTATTTTTGTCTCACATTTGCAGAAGTTGAAAGTATTAGTTTTGTGCTTCTAAGAATATATGAAATGTAAATGATTCAGTCGTTGGGAAGGATCATCATGTTTTCTGGTAGGAAAAAAAGTCGAGGAGGTTATGAAAGATGTTGAATACAATGTTGTTCCCTGCTTACATAGAGTTTAATTTACACCCCATCTTTGTATTTCAGGTCACTATTGTGAGTCCCAAAGTAGATCTGACAAAGTCTAAGGTAGTTTTCTGTCAGGAGTGTCCTTTAAACATCACACCTATTTAAGAGATACAGTCTATACTGTACTCCTGGAATTTTCAGGCTCATTTTGTCTCATAGGTTAGTCCTCAAAAGAAGCCAGTCTCCCCAAGGTTATTAAGACTTGATCTGACACTGTGATGGTCCATTCAAGGTTTTAAGCAGAGTTTCTGGGTCTTACTAAAACTTGTTTTTGGAAATGGAGAAACAAGGTAAATAGTTCCTGCTTGAGGGATAGAGGTATCAAATTCCATGAATTTATTTTCCTGTTAAAAAATTAAAGAAATATTTTCATAAAAACTTTTACTTCTAAGAGGTAAATGGCTAACTTAGCATTATTACATGATGTATACGTGGATGAAGGGTGGAGAGGTGACTTGATGCGAATTAGTGTGTAGGATAAACTGGAATAACTGTGTAGTTAAAGGAATGATTTTTTCTAGCCAATGAAAAAAGAAATCAACAAATTAATATCAACAGATATCCATTAAATCAAATTAAGTGTGGTTTAATGTTTTCATAACTAGTCATTTGCATGGAAATTTAACCAATCAACTATGCATGTGTGAAAATCCACGAAAAATGAAATAGTAATTCGAAAGCAAAATAGTTATCACAGTGTTAAAATTAAGCTACGTGTCCTTTTATTCCCCAGGGGCAATTTGGAGCTTTTGCTCCCCAATTACATTGTTATGTTCTTTTCCTCAAGGTCTAGTAAATTTGTGAAAATGGCCTTATTATTACACATTGGTTCAGTATTTGTTAGGGTATAAATATACACCATAACTTGGAGTTTTGTGAAATAGTCTCTAAATAATTACATTTAAGATCGTATCTGTAAAGCAATGTGAAATAAATTAAAGTATATTGACTGCAACTTAAAAAATACTGAATCATTGTTATGGGAAGCTGTCTTTGAATTGTTCTGCTATTTCTATTTAAGGCTGAGAAACTTGTAGCTTACGGAATTTCTCAATAGTTCTGGTTCTATTTCCCCAAATGAGTGGTGGCAGTTTACTATGAGAAAAATAAATTGTGAAAGATCTTGGTTTTGTCTGAAAGTGACCAAAGTCTTTTCCTGAATATACTATTTATCTTTTTTTTTCTTTTCTTTCTTTTTTTGTTTTTGTGTGGGATGAACTCTCACTGTCTCCCAGGCTGAAGTTAAGTGGTGCTATCTCGGCTCACTGCAACCTCCACTTCCCGGGTTCAAGCGATTCTTATCTCTCAGGCTCCTGAGTAGCTGGGATTACAGGCACCCGCCACCATGCCTGGTTTTTCTTTTCTTTTCTTTTCTTTTCTTTTCTTTTCTTTTCTTTTCTTTTCTTTTCTTTTCTTCTTTCTTTTTTTTTTCCTTTTTTTTTTATTTTTTGGAGAGAAAGGGTTTCATCATGTTGGCCAGGCTGGTCTCGAACTCCTGGCCTCAAGTGATCCGCCTACCTCAGCCTCCCAAAGTGCTGGGATTACAGGCGTTAACCACCACTCCCAGCTATGTATCCTAATAATTGTAAACTGAACCCACTTCTGCTAAATAGATTTTGAATAGAATTGAAAAAGTTTAACAACACAGGATCCCAGGGACTTGTGTGGTTCTACCTCTTTCATTTAAGTGTTCAGCTTTACTTTAGGGAAGTCATGTAATTGTATAACATCCTTGTAGTCTTCTGCTTAAGAGAAATTTAGAAATTCATATTACAAGGGTTTTAGTGGTATGGGACCGGCTTGTGTCTGTAGCAGATCTCTACGGCCAGTTGAAAACCAAAAAGGAGTTTTCAGTTATTTCTGTCTTTCATGTAGAAATACCTTCAGAGGCTGACTCTCTTTTCGGACTCAGCCCGCCTGCACCCAGGTGAAATAAACAGCCATGTTGCTCACACAAAGCCTGTTTGGTGGTCTCTTCACATGGATGCGCATGACATTTTGGTGCCGTAACTCGGATCAGGGGACCTCCCTTGGGAGATCAATCCCCTGTCGTCCTGCTCTTTGCTCTGTGAGAAAGATCCACCTATGACCTCTGGTCCTCAGACCCAACAGCCCAAGGAATATCTCACCAATTTTAAATCAGGTAAGCGGGCCCTTTTTTACTCGCTTCTTCAACCTCTCTCACTATCTCTTAACCTCTTTTTCCTCTCAATCTTGGCACCATCCTTGAATCTCTCCCTTCTCTTAATTTCAATTCCTTTCATTTTCTGGTAGAGACAAAGGAGACACGTTTTATCCGTGGACCCAAAAGTCCGTGCCGGCACCGGTCACGGACTGGGGAAGGCAGCCTTCCCTTTGTGTTTAATCATTGCAGGGACGCCTCTCTGATTACCCACCCACGTTTCAGGGTTGTCTGACCACGCTGCAGGGACGCCTGCCTTGGTCCTTCACCCTAAGTGGCAAGTCCCGCTTTTCTAGGGGAGAGGCAAGCACCCCAACCCCTTCTCTCCCTGTTTCTACCCCTTCTCTGCTTTTCTGGGGGAGGGGCAAGAACCCTGATCTCTTATTTTTGTGCCCCCTCTTGTTTTTGCACCCCGACCTCTTATTTTTGTGCCCCAATAGCTTAGTTCCACACCCCGAACCCCTTCCCACTTTTCTGGAGGACAGGAACCCCCGAACTCCTTCTCTCTGTGTCTCTACTCTCTCTTTTATCTGGGCTTGCCTCCTTCACCATGGGCAACCTTCCACCCTCCATTGTTCCTTCTTCTCCGTAACCTGTCTTCTCAAGAACTTAAAACCTCTTCAACTCACACCTGATCTAAAACCTAAATGCCTTATTTTCTTCTACAATGCCGCTTAACCCCAATACAAACTTGACAGTAGTTCCAAATAGCCAGAAAATGGCACTTTCGATTTTTCCATCCTACAAGATCTAAATAATTCTTGTCGTAAAATGGGCAAACGGTCTGAGGTGCCTGACGTCCAGGCGTTCTTTTACACATCGGTCCCTCCCCAGTCTCTGTTCCCAATGCAACTCATCCCAAATCTTCCTTTTTTCCCTCCTGCCTGTCCCCTCAGTCCCAACTCCAAGCGTCGCTGAGTCCTTCTAATCTTCCTTTTCTACAGACCCATCCGACCTCTCCCCTCCTCGCCAGGTTGAGCTAGGTCCCAATTTTTCCTCAGCCTCCACTCCCCCACCCTGTAATCCTTTTATCACCTCCCCTCCTCACACCCGGTCTGGCTTACAGTTTCTGGCTTACAGTTTCCTTCCACGACTAACCCTCCCTGACCTGCCCAGAAATTTCCTCTTAAAAAAGTGGCTAGAGCGAAATGCATAGTCAAGGTTAATGTTCCTTTTTCTTTATCCGACCTCTTCCAAATCAGTTAGCATTTAGGCTCTTTTTCATCAAATATAAAAAACCCAGCCCAGTTCATGGCCCGTTTAGCAGCAACCCTGAGACACTTTTCAGCCCTAGACCCTGAAAGGTCAGAAGGCTGCCTTATTCTTAATATGCATTTTATTTTATTACCCAATCTGCTCCTGACATTAAATAAAACTCCAAAAATTAAATTCCGGCCCTCAAACCCCACAACAGGACTTAATGAACCTCGTCTTCAAGGTGTACAATAATAGAGGCAGCCAAGTAGCAACTTATTTCTGAGTTGCAATACCTTGCCTCCACTGTGAGACAAACCTCAGCCACATCTCCAGCACACAACTCCAAATGCCTGAACTGCAGCTGCCAGAGGTTCCTCTAGAACCTCCTCCCCTAGAAGCTTGCTGCAAGTGCCGGAAAGCTGGCCACTGGGCCAAGGAATGCCCGCAGCCCGGGATTCCTCCTAAGCTGTGTCCCATCTGAGCGGGACCCCACTGGAAATCGGACTGTCCAACTTGCCAGGCAGCCACTCCCAGAGCCCCTGGAGCTCTGGCCCAAGGCTCTCTGACTGATTCCTTCCCAGATCTTCTCAGCTTAGCGGCTGAAGACTGATGCTTCCCCATCATCTCAGAAGCCTCCTGGACCATCACAGATGCTTTGGGTAACTCTTACAGTGGAGGGTAAGTCTGTACCCTTCTTAATCAATACGGAGCCTACTGACTCCACATTACCTTCTTTTCAAGGTCCTGTTTCCCTTGCCTCCATAACTGTTGTGGGTGTTGACGGCCAGGCTTCTAAACCTCTCAAAACTCCCTAACTCTGGTGCCAACTTGGACAACATTCTTTTATGCACTCCTTTTTAGTTATCCCCACCTGCCCAGTTCCCTTTTTAGGCTGAGACATTTTAACTAAATTATCTGCTTCCCTGACTATTCCTAGGCTACAGCCACACCTCATTGCTGCCTTTTCCCCCAGTTAAAAGCCACCTTCACATCCTCCCCTCGTATCCTCCCACCTTAACCCACAAGTATAAGATATCTCTACTCCCTCCTTGGCAACTGATCATGCACCCCTTACCATTTCATTAAACCCAATCACCCTTATCCCACTCAATGCCAATATCCCATCCCGCAGCATGCTTTAAAGGGATTCAAGCCTGTTATCGCTTGCCTGCTACAACGTGGCCTTTTAAAGCATGTAAACTCCTCCTACAATTCCCCCATTTTACCTGTCCTAAAACCAGACAAGCCTTACAGGTTAATTCAAGATCTCTATGCCTTATCAACCAAACTGTCTTGCCTCTGGATCTCAAACATACTTTCTTTAGTATTCCTTTACACCCTTCATTCATCCCAGCCTCTCTTCGCTTTCACTTGGACTGACCCTGACACCCATCAGGCTCAGCAAATTATCTAGGCTGTACTGCTACAAGGCTTCACAGACAGCCCCCATTACTTCAGTCAAGCCCAAATTTCTTCCTCATCTGTTATCTATCTCGGCATAATTCTCATAAATACACACTTACTCTCCCTGCTGATCGTGTCTGGCTAATCTCCCAAACCCCAATCCCTTCTACAAAACAACAACTCCTTTCCTTCCTAGGCATGGTTAGTGTGGACAGAATTCTTACACAAGAGCCGGGACCGTGTACTGTAGCCTTTCTGTCCAAACAACTTGATCTTACTGTTTTAGCCTAGCCCTCACGTCTGCGTGCAGTGGCTGCCACTGCTTTAATACTATTAGAGGCCCTAAAAATCACAAACTATGCTCAACTCTCTACAGTTCTCATAACTTCCAAAATCTATTTTCTCCCTGCAACCATCGCTCAGGGCAATGCTTATGCTGATAAGTTACCTAAAAAAGCAGCTAGCTTCCAACTTCTATTCCTCAGGGCAGTTTTCCTCCTTCACATTGGCCACTCCCACCTACTCCCCACGCTGAAACTTCCACCTATCAATCTCTTCCCACACAAGGCAAATGGTTCTTAGACCAAGGAAAATATCTCCTTCCAGTCTCACAGGCCCATCCTATTCTGTCGTCATTTCATAACCTCTTCCATGTAGGTTACAAGCCGCTAGCCCGTCTCTCAGAACATCTCATTTCCTTTTCATCATGGAAATCTATCCTAAAGGAGATCACTTCTCAGTGTTCCATCTGCTATTCTACTACCCCTCAGGGATTGCTCAGGCCCCCTCCCTTTGCTACGCATCAAACTCGGGGATTTACCCCTGCCCAGGACTGGCAAATTGACTTTACTCACATGCCCCGAGTCAGAAAACTAAAATACCTCTTAGTCTAGATAGACACTTTCACTGGATAAGTAGAGGCCTTTCCCACAGGATCTGAGAAGGCCACGGCGGTCATTTCTTCCCTTCTGTCAGACATAATTCCTCGATTTGGCCAGTTTTGTCCCACACAGGATCTCTTCTTCCTCTGTGGATCCTCTACCTCCATGTGTCTACCTGCTAATTGGACAGGCACATGCACACTAGTTTTCCTTACTCCCAAAATTCAATTTGCAAATGGGACCAAAGAGCTCCCTGTTCCCCTCATGACACCGACACGACAAAAAAGAGTTATTCCACTAATTCCCTTGCTGGTCAGTTTAGGACTTTCTTCCTCCACTATTGCTCTCGGTATTAAAATAGCAGGCATTTCAACTTCTGTCATGACCTTCCGTAGCCTGTCTAATGACTTCTCTGCTAGCATCACAGACATATCGCAAACTTTATCAGTCCTTTATCAGCCCAAGTTGACTCTTTAGCTGCAGTTGTCCTCCAAAACCGCTGAAGCCTTGACTTACTCGCTGATGAAAAAGGAGGACTCTGTATATTCTTAAATGAAGAGTATTGTTTTTACCTAAATCAATCTGGCCTGGTATATGACAACATAAAAAACTCAAGGATAGAGCCCCAAAACTTGCTCACCAAGCAAGTAATTACGCTGAACCCCCTTGGGCACTCTCTAATTGAACGTCCTGGGTCCTCCCAATTCTTAGTCCTTTAATACCCACTTTTCTCCTTGTTTTATTCGGACCTTGTATCTTCCATTTAGTTTCTCAATTCATCCAAAACCGTATCCAGGCCATCACCAATCATTCTATACGAAAAATGTTTCTTCTAATGACCCCACAATATCACCCCTTACCACAAAATCTTCCTTCAGCTTAATCTCTCCCACTCTAGGTTCCATGCCGCCCCTAATCCCGCTTGAAACAGCCCTGAGAAACACCGCCCATTCTCTCTCCATACCACCCCCCAAAAATTGTCGCCACCCCAACACTTCACACTATTTTGTTTTATTTTTCTTATTAACATAAGAAGGCAGGAATGTCAGGCCTCTGAGCCCAAGCCAAGCCATCGCATCCCCTGTGACTTGCACGTATACGCCCAGATGGCCTGAAGTAACTGAAGAATCACAAAAGAAATGCAAATGCCCTGCCTCGCCTTAACCGATGACATTCCACCACAAAAGAAGTGAAAATGACCGGTCTTTGCCTTAAGCAATGATATTATCTTGTGAAATTCCTTTTCCTGGCTCATCCTGGCTCAAAAAGTTCCCCCAGTGAGCACCTTGTAACCCCCACTCCTGCCCACCAGAGAACAACCCCCCTTTGACTGTAATTTTCCTTTATCTACCCAAATCCTATAAAACGGCCCCACCCTTATCTCCCTTCGCTGACTCTCTTTTCGGACTCAGCCCGCCTGCACCCAGGTGAAATAAACAGCCATGTTGCTCACAAAAAAAAAAAAAAAAGAAAAAAAAAAAGAAAAATATCTTCAGAACACTCCATGTATTAAGAAAAATTGATCGGCTCTTCATGTATTAAACAAATATTTACTGAGCACTGTGATAGGTAATAGGAATAAATGGTGAACAAAAATGATGCAATTCCTGTTTTTCACTGAGCTTATAGTATAGATGATGTAAAAGCAGAGAGCAATAGTAAATCATCACAATCCAACATTAGGGATATGAGAAGTACAAGCATGCAGCTCTAGATCATTCCACACTGGTAGTTCTGTCTGCTTGTTCTGTTCATAATCTAGTCTGAATCTTGTATCCAGGACTATTTTGTTGGTGTACACCAGTGTGGCTCTAATGGCCATTAAACAAGTTGAACTCTTTCCATAGCAGCTGATATGAAGCTGCTGTCCCAACCCTCCAAATCCTCCCATCATGAGAATCTTGGCAACTCTGGCTTCTCCCTCTGAACCTTTGTGTCTTCTCATGATCCAGCATCTACACAGGCAAACATGGAGCCTCTAGTACTCAGCTCCAATACTACCTGTGGTACTTCTTGTCCCTATGAATTGTTAAATATTTTGAGTCTCATTTCTGCTTGTGTGCACTGTTGTGCCCGAAGTCACGAGACCCCAGTAAGTGACCACCAGAGTCCAGTGGTCACATGCATGTATGTTGCAACCTCAAATGGCTAGAGGTTTTCTAGATAAGTTGTTTGTGTAAGCCCGGGGGGGGGGGTGGTCACATGCATGTAATGTTTCGAATTTTTCCCTTAGGGGCTTCCTATCTCAGTACTTCATTATTGAGATACCCATTTCAAAATCCTGCTCAATATCACTAGTATCCCTAGGCTTGGGCCCCACTTTTTTCATACAGTTTCTAAGTAAATGAAGACCTATTCTGGAATCTCAAACTTTGACTGGACTTTCCTCACTTTTACTCACCTTTCTTGATTCTCTTTTGCTTTGTTTTCAATCTTTATTGCTGTGTGCTTCTTTAAGGCCACTTGCTTCTTGATATACTGTACAAATGCAGGTTGACATGGAATTATTTATTGCCTGACAACTGTTAATCAAATTGAGATACTAAGTGATCTAAAAGGACCACATTTTGGATGCTGGATATTGATTATCCTGAGCATTTATTCCTGATTTATATATCATCTAAAACTTAAAAGCTACTGATAGTGCATTGTACTTCATAAAAGAAGGTATTTCTGTTTCAAACACTTATACTTTAAGGCTCAGCCATAAAAAAGTGTCCATGCCCTGAAAAAAATTTGTCTATGTGAAGTTTTCTAAATGAGCTTTGCCCATGAACTGACAATATTATTACCTATTAAATGCCTGTCTGTTTAGCAGGGAGTGTGCTGCTATTATTCATTGTCATTCAGTGATAATAATAGTTACCATTTGGAATATCTATTATGTGGTATGCACTCTACTAGGAGCTTTATTCACATTATCTCAATTATTTCAACAACCTTATTATATTATTACCCCTATTTTAGACATGAGGAAATTAAAATTGAGAAAAGTTAAAAATTTGTCCAAGATTATGCAGCTCATCAGAATCAGTATTCAAATGAAGATATTTTGACATCAGAACCTCTGCTGTTAACTAGGGTTGCCAGATCTATCAAATAAAAATACAGGATACTCGGTTAAATTTGAATTTCAGATAATCAACAAATTACATTTTAGTATAAAGTATGTCCTCATGCAATATTTGGGACACACTAATACTACAACATTATTTCATTATTAATCTGAATTCCAAACTTAATTGGGCATCCTAGTAACCCTACCTTAAAAACTACCCTATACTTTTCCTGGGGTTATCTAAAACAAAACAAAACAAAACAAAACAAAACAAAACAAAACAAAAAAACAGAGAGAATGTGGAAGATAGAGAGAGAGTAGTTGAGCAGAACCTGAAAGCAGTTGGTAGAGAATTGACGGATCCAATGAAGGAGGAAAAGACCAATAATTCTGGAGACTATAAATACAAGGTACCATTTTATAGAGTCATTACCTTGAAGGAGAGCTGGGGAGAAAGATTTGTCTCCCAGGGACTCTATTGCCCACTAGAGATTTTTTTTTCCTGTGGTAGGTGTGTAGAGACATCCCTGTTTCAATCCTGTTAAACAAGTGAATCATGTAATGAAACAGGTGGAAAGAGAGCTGGAAAGAGCAAAGAATGCATAATGGGAATATTTATGTTTTAATAATGTTCCAACTCAGTCACTCACTAACTGCCTGACAAGACACACTGTTTCTCCCAGTCTCAATCTCCTCATCTGGAAAATGAGGATAGCAACACTTGCCCCAACTATATCACAGGAATTTTATGAAAATTAAAGGGAGGTGAGAAGACTTGGTAAGTGGTAAAACATTCTACTAATATAAATCCTTTTGATAAACATCAGCACAATTCTAACAAATTAATTAATCATCATGTTCGAGGTTGGTATGGGGGAAATATTTATTTTTGCCAACCTAAAAAACACTTTGAATAAATCCCTTCTGATTACTTAATAGGACCATCTGAAAGTAAAATAAGAGATGAGAGTCCACACAAGTTGCTACTGTTTACTGCTGGGAGTGACAGACTTGTGTGTTCTACAGGGATATACGAAGAGAAAGATTTCTCTGGCTGTTTCCAAATGTTTGAGAAACTTCATAGCATTTTGATTTAAAGTAACATTTCTGAAAATAAATATTTCTGATACAGCAGGAAATTTAAGCTGGATGATTTCTAATGAGAAATCATATTGTAAACACTGGATGAGAGAAACAAACTTTTAAGTTTAATTCAGAGTACTTTCTATTACATTAAAGTGTAGAGAGACTGGCACAAACCTTTGTGGAAGAGTTATGGTAGGTTTCAGCAGCAAAGTCTATAGCTATAGAAGTTTATTGTTCTAAGTGAATGTAATATTGGCAAATATTAGGATATCACCTAAAAGAGAGAACTGACTCCATACTGTCAAGGAAGTGTGACAGCAGGATTATATAATTGGTAAAATTTGACTTCTAGTTTCCCCATCCTAGATCCTTTACCTAATAATAATAATAATGGTAATAAAGTTATAAATAACAGAGACTTTATCATTGCAATAGATAATTCACTACCTTATAAGGATAATTCGCTCACCTTATAACGTGAGGACAAAATGGATAGTGTAATTCAGTGGTCTCATATGATGTTTGATTCCCCTTAAAGACTCAATAAATTGTCAGTGTCTTTGTTATTTTTATTATATTTATCATTATTCTCATATTATATATGAAGAAATTGAGATGTGTTCCATCTTGTGACTTGAGCTACTCAATAATTCAGTTTTTCCATAATCAAAAGCTCATGCCCAGATAAAAGTCATTTCTAATTGAGTGTGACTATGTCAATGTTCTTTCTCCCAGAAGGGTCTGCCTTATAAACCTAAATTCTCCATGTGTATCAACAACTTCTGTTCCCTGACAAGGGCATTCAGGCTTCAGCCAGCAATGGTACGGGATGAGAATTTGAGTTTCCCATGCTAGTTTCTCAAAATTCCACTACCTGTATAACTCTGAACCTGCTTAGGTCTTAAGTCAGTCCTATGGGGTTAACAGTGTTAGTGCCATTCATTAGACACATTATGACTTGAGGCTCAGGAGGATGGGGGTAGAGGGTATGAAAGCAATAGCAAAAGATCTAATAGAGGCCAAATAAAGGAAGTATTTATCGTGAAGATCTTTGGAAGATCTTTTTTTTTTTGAGACGGAGTCTGGCTCTGTCACTCAGGCTGGAGTGCAGTGGCTGGATCTCAGCTCACTGCAAGCTCTGCCTCCCAGGATCACGCCATTCTCCTGCCTCAGCCTCCCAAGTAGCTGGGACTACAGGCGCCTGCCACCATGCCTGGCTAATTTTTTGTATTTTTAGTAGAGACGGGGTTTCACTGTGTTGGCCAGGATGGTCTTATCTCCTGACCTTGTGATCCGCCCATCTCGGCCTCCCAAAGTGCTGGGATTACAGGCGTGAGCCACCGCGCCCTGCCAGATCTTTGTTTTCTAATCGTAGATACTGTAGAGTTCTAGGACATCACAGATATAAAGTCCCATATTCTAAACTAAATTTACTCTTAAAAATCCAGGAAACTAAATCTCTGTTTTCTTTCTGTCATACACACACACACACACACACACACACACACACACACACACACACACACACACGAAGTAGCCCATTACATAAAACAGGCATTGGAAGAGGAAGAGTTGCTCTGATTGAAAGAGGGAGAATAAAGATTCTGTTCCCTCTTATCACGTTTAGGTAGCCATTGAGGGGAATCCTTAAATAAAATTTTGAATATTATTGGTCTAAAACAATACTCTTATAGATGGAAAAATAAAAGGAAATGATCCCCAAAGAGAGGAAATGAAATTTCCCAAGGAGTTAGTGAGTGACCAAACTGACATTGGTGCCTATGTCTTCTGATTCTCAGTCTAGTTTTCTTTTTGCTTTTTAAATTGAAGTACCAGGAGTCTATATGCTAGCAATGTGATGATTTCATAGAGCTATACTGCTTCTTTATCATTTTGAGAACAGAATATCACCGTCATCATTAACATCATTATTAGCATCATCACCAGCAGCTGTAAGAAAGTTTATCCTGTGGCATGCATGCCAAAAATGTTTGCAGGCTTCTATCTAGTGGTAGAACTTGCTTCCAAATGGTGCCATAAACTGCTGCTCCAGGCCTCCAAGCACCACAGGGACCAGTTGTCACATAACCACTGGCAGTCACTCATCATTTTGCATCTCCCATCCCATCCATTATTCTTAATGGATCCATAGATCCATTAAGAATAAATGTTGAGGTATTTTATATGATGTGATTATTATGTTTTCCATGCTTATATCAAAGCGTCTCATGTACACTGTAATTATATACACCTACTAAGTATCCAAAAAATTAAAATTAAAAAATTAAAAGAATAAATGTTGTTACACTCTGTATTTTGTAAATGTATTCTATTTGGGGAGGGGAGAATTTTTTTTCCAAAGAGAAATAATAACATTGGATGTGATCATTTTCCCATTGTTTTAATTTTACTGACTGAGCAGTGGTGATGAAATAATCAAAATGAGCAATAAAGAGTTCATACAATGAATGGGAAGACTACTGAAATGCAGTGACTACAGAATCTCCCTAAGAGGAAAGAAAAGCTATTAAAAATGAATCTGGTGGCCATTATTTGTTTGAATAAACAGTTAAACATTTTCTCTCTTCTCCCTTGCCACTTCAGACCGTTAAAACTGCTCTTTAATATATAAATATATATATCAGACATCCATTTCAGCAATGCTAACATCCAAACAAAGAATAACAAAATAAATCTCATTACCTATCACGTTTAGTAATCTAGATGTTCCAGACTGTGAGAACTGATAGCTGACTGATACAGAGCAGTGGGTGAACTAGTCAGTGTGGAGAACCCTAAACAAATACAAATCACAGGAAGGGCTAGAAATTTTTATGTGGTCTACAGAAAAATAACATGTTTATAGAGTGGTAGATTTCTTACAGCTCATTTCTCAACATGGGATCTACTTCAGAAACACATGAGAAACTTCTCTGAGATAAACTTTATTGGCCTTATCCCTGATCTACTTAACTTGACTTTGAGGTTTGGGCTTGGAAAAGTTATCTGGTTTCTAATACAGAAATTTGATGAAGAACTTCTGACCTAGATCAACTCCTTCACTGTAAAGATAAGGAAATTTAGAGTAAGAAAGAGTAAATGACTTGCTGAAGGTAACTTTTTTTTTTTTTTTTCCTTTTTACCTGTATCCATGAACAATGAATGTTGGAGCATGAGGGAAGTAAGTGGTACAGGAGGGTTCCCCTATTGGAGGGAATTGCATATTCTAAATGGGAAGATAAGATTAGGAAACATTAAACAAGTAGAAAATAATTCAAGACAATTAATTCTTTTCCTGAAGAGGTTGGATGCCTAGGTGAGGAACTAGGAAAGCCAATATTGAAGGACATAGATGGATACAGGGTCATCCATCCTTGCTCTGCAGAATCTCTCATAAAGAATTTCATGGGAAAGATTAGACTCTGTTGAAGTGTAATGTGACTTGAAAATGCAGGTGTGGTTTTTATGTTTTTTTTTTTTTTAAATGTATTTTAGTTGCAGGAGTACATGTGCAGGTTTGTTATGTAGGTAAACTGTGTGTCATGGGAATTTGTTATACAGATAATTTCATCACTTGGGTAATAAATGTAATAACCAATAGGTATTTTTTTGTGATCCTCTCTCTCCTCCCACCCTCCACCCTCAAGTGGGCCCCAGTGTCTGCTGTTTCTCCCCTGGTATCCATGTGTTCTCATTGTTTAGCTCCCACTTATAAGTCAGAACATGCACTATTAGTTTTTTGTTCCTGTATTAGTTTGCTTAGGGTCATGACCTCCAGCTCTATCCATATTGCTGCCAAGGAAATGACCTCATTCTTTTTCATGGCTGCATAATATTCACTAGTGTATATGTATCACAGTTTCTTAATCTAGTCCACTGTTGATGGACATTGGGGCTGATTTTATGTCTTTGTTATTGTGGAGAGTCATACAAACATACACGTGCTTGTGTCTTTATGATAGAATCATTTATATTACTTTGGTTATATACCCAGTAATGAGATTGCTGGGTTGGAAGGTAGTTAGATTGGAGCTCTTTGAAGAATTGCCACATCGATTTCCACAATGGTAGAACTAACTTACACTTCCACCAACAAAATAAGCGTTCCCTTTTCTCCACAACCTGGCCAACATCTGTTGTTTTTTGACTTTTTAATAATAGTCATTCTGACCTGTGTGAGATGGTATCTCATTGTGGCTTTGATTCGTATTTCTCTAATGATTAGTGACATGGAGTAATTTTTCATATGCTTGTTGGCGGCATGTATGTCTTCTTTAGAAAAGTGTCTGGTAATGTCCTTTGCCCACTTGTTAATAGGGTGGTTTGGGGGTTTTTGGTAAATTTGTATAAGTTCCTTATAGTTTCTGGATATTAGACCTTTGTCGATTGCACAGTCTGCAAATATTTTCTGCCACTGTGTAAGTTGTCTGTTTATGCTGTTGATAGTTTCTTTTGCTGTGCAGAAGCTCTTTAATTAAATTACATTTGTCAATTTTTGTTTTGTTGCAATTGCTTTGGTGTCTTCATCATGAAATCTTTGCCAGGTCCTATATCCAGATTGATATTTCCTAGGTTATCTCCCAGGATTTTTACAATTTTAGATTTTACATTTAAGTCTTCAATCCATCTTGCATTGATTGTTGTATGTGGTGTAAGGTAGGGGTCTAGTTTCAATCTTCTGCATATGGCTAGCCAATTATCCCAGCACCATTTATTGAATGGGGAGTCCTTTGCTCTTACAATTTTTCACACATAGAATAAGAATTAAAAGTACCCTATGAAAAGTCTATAAAAGGCTTAACCTGAGCAGGCAAGCCATTTTCTGGCTTCATCTTTAGC
Organism: Rhinopithecus roxellana; assembly: GCF_007565055.1. Lineage (NCBI taxonomy): Eukaryota > Metazoa > Chordata > Mammalia > Primates > Cercopithecidae > Rhinopithecus > Rhinopithecus roxellana. The sequence continues at coordinate 45,477,666 of NC_044555.1, forward strand.
ATTCATTACACACAATGCAAAATCTTTTGGATGATTCCCCCAAAATCTCATACTTAATACCCTTAAAACATATAAGACAAGGAACGTACCTAATTGTAATGGATTTGATCCAAAATTGTGCAAGACTTGTTAAAGAAGCATAATGGAAGAGAAATAAAACTATGTGCTGTTTTTCTACTAGTAAAGCAGTGTTGTCTTCCTTTAGGAAGAAGTGTCTAGTGCAGTGTTGTCTTCCTTTAGGAAGAAGTGTCTAGAGAAAGAAAAAGATGTTGGAGTCTCATGTGTGGAAAGAACAAATAATTACAGGAATAGCTCCTCAGCTGGAAGGGACAGAAGAACACAGTTCTGAGGAACAGGTACAGAAGCCAGAAAGAAGGCTTTTCTGAGAGAATTTTACAAAGTAATCAAGAAAATAATGATAAAGTTCTGAAAAATTATTTTAGATTTCCTGCACTCCATTTAAACTTAGACTGATTTGGACCAGTTAGCTTTTTAAGGTTTCTTTTTCATCTCTATTATCATCAAGGGAGGCAGTAGAGAAAAAAGAACACCAGATGTGAGGTCAGATTAATCAGGCTCACACAATAGATAGCCTATTATCAGAGCGGTTGGGAGTCACTGCCTCATTTGTAAAATCAGGTTACTACTTTTGCTACTTATACCTCAAATGAATACTGTGAAAATTATATATGCATATATATTTACAAATATATACCCTGCATATATCAATATACAATATGTATATATACTCTGCATATATAATATGTATATATAATGTGTTTAGAGATGCTTTGTAAACCAACGGTAAAGTCTGTACAAAATGTTAAAATATTCATGCAGTTTTTTTTTTAATTATTATACTTTAAGTTCTAGGGTACATGTGCATAACGTGCAGGTTTGTTACATATGTATACTTGTGCCATGTTGGTGTGCTGCACCCATCAACTCGTCAGCACCCATCAATTCATTATTTATATCAGGTATAACTCCCAATGCAATCTCTCTCCCCTCCCCCCTCCCCATAATAGGCCCCGGTGTGTGATGTTCCCCTTCCCCAGTCCAAGTGATCTCATTGTTCAGTTCCCACCTATGAGTGAGAACATGCGGTGCTTGGTTTTCTGTTCTTGTGATAGTTTGCTAAGAATGATAGTTTCCAGCTGCATCCATGTCCCTACAAAGGACGCAAACTCATCCTTTTTTATGGCTGCATAATATTCCAAGGTGTATATGTGCCACATTTTCTTAATCCAGTCTGTCACAGATGGACATTTGGGTTGATTCCAAGTCTTTGCTATTGTGAATAGTGCCACAATAAACATACGTGTGCATGTGTCTTTATAGCAGCATGATTTATAATCCTTTGGGTATATACCCAGTAGTGGGATGGCTGGGTCATATGGTACATCTAGTTCTAGATCCTTGAGGAATTGCCATACTGTTTTCCATAATGGTTGAACTAGTTTACAATCCCACCAACAGTGTAAAAGTGTTCCTATTTCTCCACATCCTCTCCAACACCTGTTGTTTCCTGACTTTTTAATGATTGCCATTCTAACTGGTGTGAGATGGTATCTCATTGTGGTTTTGATTTGCATTTCTCTGATGGCGAGTGATGATGAGCATTTTTTCATGTGTCTGTGGGCTATATGAATGTCTTCTTTTGAGAAATGTCTGTTCATATCCTTTGCCCACTTTTTGATGGGGTTGTTTGTTTTTTTCTTGTATATTTGTTTGAGTTCTTTGTAGATTCTGGATATTAGCCCTTTGTCAGATGAGTAGATTGCAAAAATTTTCTCCCATTCTGTAGGTTGCCTGTTCACTCTGATGGTAGTTTCTTTTGCTGTGCAGAAGCTCTTTAGTTTAATGAGATCCCATTTGTCAATTTTGGCTTTTGCTGCCATTGCTTTTGGTATTTTAGAAATGAAGTCCGTGCCCATGCCTATGACCTGAATGGTACTACCTAGGTTTTCTTCTAGGGTTTTTATGGTATTAGGTCTAACATTTAAGTATCTAATCCATCTTGAATTAATCTTCGTATAAGGAGTAAGGAAAGGGTCCAGTTTCAGCTTTCTACTTATGGCTAGCCAATTTTCCCAGCACCATTTATTCAATAGGGAATCCTTTCCCCATTTCTTGTTTCTCTCAGGTTTGTCAAAGATTAGATGGCTGTAGATGTGTGAGATTACTTCTGAGGACTCCGTTCTGTTCCATTGGTCTATATCTCTGTTTTGGTAGCAGTACCATGCTGTTTTGGTTACTGTAGCCTTGTAGTATAGTTTGAAGTCAGGTAGCGTGAGGCCTCCAGCTTTGTCCTTTTGACATAGGATTGTCTTGGCAATGCAGGCTCTTTTTTGGTTCCATATGAACTCTAAAGTAGTTTTTTCCAATTCTGTGAAGAAATTCATTGGTAGCTTGATGGGGATGGCATTGAATCTATAAATAACCTTGGGCAGTATGGCCATTTTCACGATATTGATTCTTCCTATCCATGAGCATGGTATGTTCTTCCATTTGTTTGTGTCCTCTTTGATTTCACTGAGCAGTGGTTTGTAGTTCTCCTTGAAGAGGTCCTTTACATCCCTTGTAAGTTGGATTCCTAGGTATTTTATTCTCTTTGAAGCAATTGTGAATGGAAGTTCATTCCTGAGTTGGCTCTCTGTTTGTCTGTTACTGGTGTATAAGAATGCTTGTGATTTTTGCACATTAATTTTGTATCCTGAGACTTTGCTGAAGTTGCTTATCAGCTTAAGGAGATTTTGGGCTGAGACAATGGGGTTTTCTAAATATACAATCATGTCATCTGCAAACAGGGACAATTTGACTTCTTCTTTTCCTAACTGGATACCCTTGATTTCTTTCTCTTGCCTGATTGCCCTAGCCAGAACTTCCAACACTATGTTGAATAGGAGTGGTGAGAGAGGGCATCCCTGTCTTGTGCCAGTTTTCAAAGGGAATTTTTCCAGTTTTTGCCCATTCTGTATGATATTGGCTGTGGGTTTGTCATAAATAGCTCTTATTATTTTGAGATACATTCCATCAATACCGAATTTATTGAGCGTTTTTAGCATGAAGGGCTGTTGAATTTTGTCAAAAGCCTTTTCTGCATCTATTGAGATAATCATGTGGTTCTTATCTTTGGTTCTGTTTATATGTTGGAGTACGTTTATTGATTTGCAAATGTTGAACCAGCCTTGCATCCCAGGGATGAAGCCCACTTGATCATGGTGGATAAGCTTTTTGATGTGCTGCTGAATCCGGTTTGCCAGTATTTTATGGAGGATTTTTGCATCAATGTTCATCAGGGATATTGGTCTAAAATTATCTTTTTTTGTTGTGTCTCTGCCAGGCTTTGGTGTCAGGATGATGTTGGCCTCATAAAATGAGTTAGGGAGGATTCCCTCTTTTTCTATTGATTGGAATAGTTTCAGAAGGCATGGTACCAGCTCCTCCTTGTACCTCTGGTAGAATTCAGCTGTGAATCCATCTGGTCCTGGACTTTCTTTGGTGGGTAGGCTATTAATTATTGCCTCAATTTCAGAGCCTGCTATTGGTCTATTCAGGGATTCGACTTCTTCCTGGTTTAGTCTTGGAAGAGTGTAAGTGTCCAGGAAATTATCCATTTCTCCTAGATTTTCTAGTTGATTTCCGTAGAGGTGTTTATAGTATTCTCTGATGGTAGTTTGTATTTCTGTGGGGTCAGTGGTGATATCCCCTTTATCATTTTTTATTGCATCTATTTGATTCCTCTCTCTTTTCTTCTTTATTAGCCTTGCTAGTGGTCTGTCAATTTTGTTGATCTTTTCAAAAAACCAACTCCTGGATTCATTGATTTTTTGGAGGGTTTTTTGTGCCTCTATCTCCTTCAGTTCTGCTCTGATCTTAGTTATTTCTTGCCTTCTGCTAGCTTTTGAATGTGTTTGCTCTTGCCTCTCTAGTTCTTTTAATTGTGATGTTAGAGAGTCAATTTTAGATCTTTCCTGCTTTCTCTTGTGGGCATTTAGTGCTATAAATTTCCCTCTACACACTGCTTTAAATGTGTCCCAGAGATTCTGGTATGTTGTATCTTTGTTCTCATTGGTTTCAAAGAACATCTTTATTTCTGCCTTCATTTCGTTATGTACCCAGTAGTCATTCAGGAGCAGGATGTTCAGTTTCCATATATATTATGGAACATATAGTTGAGCAGTTTTGATTGAGTTTCTTAGTCCTGAGTTCTAGTTTTATTGTACTGTGGTCTGAGAGACAGTTTGTTATAATTTCTGTTCTTTTACATTTGCTAAGGAGTGCTTTACTTCCAATTATGTGGTCAATTTTGGAATAAGTGCAATGTGGTGCTGAGAAGAATGTATATTCTGTTGATTTGGGGTGGAGAGTTCTATAGATATCTATTAGGTCCGCTTGGTGCAGAGATGAGTTCAATTCCTGGATATCCTTGTTAACTTTCTGTCTCGTTGATCTGTCTAATGTTGACAGTGGAGTGTTGAAGTCTCCCATTATTATTGTGTTGGAGTCTAAGTCTCTTTGTAAGTCTCTAAGGACTTGCTTTATGAATCTGGGTGCTCCTGTATTGGGTGCATATATATTTAGGATAGTTAGATCTTCCTGTTGAATTGATCCCTTTACCATTATGTAATGGCCTTCTTTGTCTCTTTTGATCTTTGATGGTTTAAAGTCTGTTTTATCAGAGACTAGGATTGCAACCCCTGCTTTTTTTTGTTCTCCATTTGCTTGGTAGGTCTTCCTTCATCCCTTTATTTTGAGCCTATGTATGTCTCTGCATGTGAGATGGTTCTCCTGAATACAGCAGACTGATGGGTCTTGACTCTTTATCCAGTTTGCCAGTCTGTGTCTTTTAATTGGAGCATTTAGTCCATTTACATTGAAGGTTAATATTTTGAAGTGTGAACTTGATCCTGCCATTATGATATTAACTGGTTATTTTGCTCGTTAGTTGATGCAGTTTCTTCCTAGCCTCGATGGTCTCTACATTTTGGCATGTTTTTTCAATGGCTGGTACTGCTTGTTCCTTTCCATGTTTAGGGTTTCCTTCAGGGTGTCTTGTAAGGCAGACATGGTGGTGACAAAATCTCTAAGCATTTGCTTATCTGTAAAGGATTTTATTTCTCCTTCCCTTATGACACTTAGTTTGGCTGGATATGAAATTCTGGGTTTAAAATTCTTTTCTTTAAGAATGTTGAATATTGGCCCCCACTCTCTTCTGGCTTGTAGAATTTCTGCCGAGAGATCTGCTGTTAGTCTGATGGGCTTCCCTTTGTGGGTAACCCGACCTTTCTCTCTGGCTGCCCTTAAGATTCTTTCCTTCATTTCAACTTTGGTGAATCTGGCAATTATGTGTCTTGGAGTCGCTCTTCTCGAGGAGTATCTTTGTGGTGTTCTCTGTATTTCCTGAAATTGAATGTTGTCCTGCCCTACTAGGTTGGGGAAGTTCTCCTGGATGATCTCCTGACCATGTTTTCCAACTTGGTTCCACTTTCCCCCTCACTTTCAGGCACCCCAATCAGACGTAGATTTGGTCTTTTTACATAATCCCATACTTCTTGCAGGCTTTGTTCATTTCTTTTTCTTCTTTTTTCTTTTGGTTTCTCTTCTCACTTCATTTCATTCATTTGATCCTCAATCGCTGATACTCTTTCTTCCAGTTGATCGAGTCAGTTACTGAAGCTTGTGCATTTGTCACGTATTTCTCCTGTCATGGTTTTCATCTCTGTCATTTCTTTTATGACCTTCTCTGCATTAATTATTCTAGTTATCGATTCTTCCACTCTTTTTTCAAGATTTTTAGTTTCTTTGCACTGGGTACCTAATTCCTCCTTTAGTTCTGAGAAGTTTTATTGACTGAAGCGTTCTTCTTTCATCTCCTGAAAGTCGTTCTCTGACCAGCTTTGATCCGTTGCTGGCAATGGGCTGCGCTCCTTTGCAGGGGGAGATGCGCTCTTATTTTTTGAATTTCCAGCTTTTCTGCCCTGCTTTTTCCCCATATTTGTGGTTTTATCTGCCTCTGGTCTTTGATGATGGTGATGTACTGATGAGGTTTTGGTATAGGTTTCCTTCCTGTTTGATAGTTTTCCTTCTAACAGTCAGGACCCTCAGCTGTAGGTCTGTTGGAGATTGCTTGAGGTCCACTCCAGACCCTGTTTGCCTGGGTATCAGCAGCAGAGGTTGCAGAAGATAGAATATTGCTGAACAGCAAGTGTACCTGTCTGATTCTTACTTTGGAAGCTTCCTCTCAGGCTGTACTCTACCCTGTGTGATGTGGGGTGTCAGACTGCCCCTAGTGGGGGATGCCTCCCAGTTAGACTACTCAGGGGTCAAGGACCCACTTGTGCAGGCAGTCTGTCCCTTCTCAGATCTCAACCTCCATCTTGGGAGATTCACTGCTCTCTTCAAAGCTGTCAGACAGAATCGTTTGCGTGTGCAGAGGTTCCTGCTGGTTTTGTTGTTGTTGTTGTTAACTGTGCCCTGTCCCCAGAGGTGGAGTCTACAGAGTCAGGCAGGTTTCCTTGAGCTACTGTGAGCTCCACCCAGTTGGAGCTTCCCAGCGGCTTTTTTTACCTACTTAAGCCCCAGCAATGGCAGCCTCCCTCCCCCAGCCTCACTGCTACCTTGCGGTTAGATCGCAGACTGCTGTGTTAGCAATTAGGGAGGCTCCGTGGGAGTGGGATCCTCATGGCCAGGTGTGGGATATATTCTCCTGGTGTGCCCGTTTGCTTAAAGCGCAGTATTTTGGTGGGAGTCACCCGATTTTCCAGGTGTTGTGTGTCTCAGTTCCCCTGGCTAGGAAAAGGGATTCCCTTCCCCCTTGCACTTCCCAGGTGAGGCAATGCCTCGCCCTGCTTCAGCTCTCGCTGTTCGGGCTGCAGCAGCTGACCAGCACCGATTGTCCGGCACTCCCTGGTGAGATGACCCCAGTACCTCAGTTGAAAATGTAGAAATCACGTGTTTTCTGTGTCGCTCGCGCTGGGAGTTGGAGACTGGAGCTGTTCCTATTCGGCCATCTTGCTCCGCCCCCCCATGCAGTTTTTTTAACTTTCTTTCCCTCCTGTGAATTCCAAAGGTTCTTAAGTTTCTTGTGACTCATTAGAGAGATTGAAGTAAATATAATGGTAGTAACAATAGTAATGATAATAGTAATAATGTAACATCTATTGAGTGCTTATTATGTGTCAAGCAACATTTGTAGTTGATTTACCAAAAATAGCTAATTTAATCCATTTGATGGAAAATTATATTTGAGGTTACAATTTTCTTTTTACACCAGAAAACAGATTCTAGGTTGTTGTCTTAGTCTTCTGGGGCTTCTATAATAAAATAACATAGATGCATGGCTTAAACAACAGACACGTATTTTCTCACAGTTGCGGAGGCGAGAAGCCCAAGATTAAGGTGGGATATTCCGTTCTTGGTAAGCCCTCTTCCTAGCTTTCAGACAGGAACCTTCTCATTGTATCTTCATGTGTTGGAAAGAGCTCTGGTCACCTTCTCTTCTTATAAGGATACTAATCATATCACGAGGACCCTACCCACCTGATCTCATCTAACTCTAGTTGCCTCCCAAAAGTTCTGCTTCTGAATATATCATATTATTGGGTATAATTGTAACATATACATTTAGGGGATATACACTCAATCCTTAGCAGCTGGAAATGAAGATGTTAGGTTATGCTGTAGTACTGACTAACTTCCAGAGATGTTGTTACTGAAGATACCCCCAAATGTGCTAATTTTCATCAAGCATCCTATTTTCTCATGAGAGTCTCCTATCTTCCAGAGTGTTTATGCAAACACTCTTACCATAATTGTTCTTTCACTTCTAGTCCATTGATGCCTCCTACTTTTTCCTTTATGGTAGCCTCCTTCTATTTTCACTTTCCTCCACATCTATTTCAGATTTCATGAACCATTTATTTCAATAATTATCTTGACAAACAGGCAATACTTGTGAAAAGGTGGTTTGTTGTATTGGCTTTCTCCTAAATTCCTTTAAAACCCCCTGCTTTTGTGTAAGACAGGGAAAGATAAGGGTGCTTGATCTGTGTTTAATGTGTGTCTTAGCCTCTACACTATGACTGTCGTGTTTCCTGTTACAATTTCCAGGCCCAGCACGGTGTCTGTTACATATTTATCAAAGGAATAAATAAATTATTCAGACCAGAATGAAGACCAGCTTATAGGCATTCGAGAGAGATTTAATATTTTCCTAGAAGAAAATCTAGGTAGTACCATTCAGGACATAGGCATGGGCAAGGACTTCATGTCTAAAACACCAAAAGCAACGGCAGCAAAAGCCAAAATTGACAAATGGGATCTAATTAAACTAAAGAGCTTTTGCACAGCAAAAGAAACTACCATCAGAGTGAACAGGCAACCTACAGAATGGGAGAAAATTTTTGCAACCTACTCATCTGACAAAGGGCTAATATCCAGAATCTACAAAGAACTCAAACAAATATACGAGAAAAAAACAAACAACCCCATCAAAAAGTGGGGAAAGGATATGAACAGACATTTCTCAAAAGAAGATATTCATACAGCCAACAGACACATGAAAAAATGCTCATCATCACTGGCCATCAGAGAAATGCAAATCAAAACCACAATGAGATACCATCTCACACCAGTTAGAATGGCAATCATTAAGAAGTCAGGAAACAACAGGTGTTGGAGAGGATGTGGAGAAATAGGAACACTTTTACACTGTTGGTGGGATTGTAAACTAGTTCAACCATTATGGAAAACAGTATGGCAATTCCTCAAGGATCTAGAACTAGATGTACCATATGACCCAGCCATCCCACTACTGGGTATATACCCAAAGGATTATAAATTAGTCTACTACAAAGACACATGTACACGTATGTTTATTGCGGCACTATTCACAACAGCAAAGACTTGGAATCAACCCAAATGTCCATCTGTGACAGACTGGATTAAGAAAATGTGGCACATATACACCATGGAATACTATGCAGCCATAAAAAAGGATGAGTTTGCGTCCTTTGTAGGGACATGGATGCAGCTGGAAACCATCATTCTTAGCAAACTATCACAAGAAGAGAAAACCAAACACCGCATGTTCTCACTCATAGGTGGGAACTGAACAATGAGATCACTTGGACTCGGGAAGGGGAACATCACACACTGGGGTCTATCATGGGGAGGGGGGAGGGGGGAGGAGGGAGGGATTGCATTGGGGAGTTATACATGATATAAATGATGAATTGATGGGTGCTGACGAGTTGATGGGTGCAGCACACCAACATGGCATAAGTTTACATATGTAACAAACCTGCACGTTATGCACATGTACCCTAGAACTTAAAGTATAATAAAAAAAAAAAAAAAAAAAAAAAAAAATATTTTAGCATTTAGAACAGTCCAAAATAGAATGGGCTGCATTGTGAATTCTGTATTTCTATGTCACTGAAGATATTCAGGGAGGGCGCAGGTACAGTTAAGGAGAGTGCATGAGACAAGGTGTTTTATGAAGTCTTATCCAACCCTGGATTCTGTTATCTGGAAATAAAACTTGCATAAGGGATTGGAAGTTCATTCAAGAAAGAAGAGAATATGAGTAGTTTTTGATTACACATTTAAATTTAATAGTAAATTTTTAAAATTTGTTTTATTGTATTAATATAATTTACACAGGAATTGTGACTTTCATAAGCCATTTATTCAAGTGTTCCAAAAGTCATTATTTTTCTATAACCAAACTTCATTTCACCCTTGAGTTTTGAGTCCACCTAGTGGCTGAAATTTGGTATTAACCAATTCTGGGTAAGCTGAAGTAACTTTAAGGTTTCTCAGTTATTTTTGGGTTCAAATTCAGTCTAACAAGAGCTTGTCCTCACCTCATCCTCTTTCCCCAGTGTGGCATATATATTTCCAGCTGCTCAAATAGTATCATGTCATCTGCAAGGAGGCACTTAGTCATTAATGTCTGTCCATACTGGCATCCGCTAAAGCATGGAAATCCATCTCTCTTTAGCTAATGTTTCCCCTTGTTAGAATCTGCATAGATGGCTTCAATTACATATTTTATTTGCCCAAACTACACTTCACCTAATTCCCTAATCCCCCACCCTCTGCAGTATTTACTTCTCAAAATCAAAATCACAACCCGTCAGGATTTCTCTCTTTTTCCTTCCCTCCTTCTCCCATCCCCTCTCTTGTTGTACTTCATCATTTTTTGGTAGTATGAGAAAATATAACTACCCCTGTATCATGCTGTGCCATGTGAAGTTCCCTCCATCCCTGATAACATGTTGATGCCAGGAACCTCTGGGAAGCTACTGTCTTCCAGGATTCTAAGTCTAAAGAAGGACGCATGCTTCCTCATTTTTCAGATGTTCTGTTCTCAGAGCCCTTTCTAATAAACCATAACTGGAATAGGACTGTATCATTATCTGTGATGCTTCACCTCCTTAATCTAGTCTATGAACCTCATAGGTGGAAATATGCCTCTTATGCCAGCTTCTATTATTCTCAACATTTTTTTTTGTTTGTTTGAGACAGGGACTCACTCTGTTGCCCAGGCTGGAGTTCAGTGGCATGGGGTGATCATGGCTCACTGCAGCCTCAACCTCCCTGGCTCAGGTGATTCTCTCACCTCAGTCTCCCACATAGCTGGGACTACAGGCATGTGCCACCACATTGGGCTAAATTTTTAATTATTATTATTATTATTATTATTATTATTTAATAAACAGGGGTTTTCACCATGTTCCCCAAGCTGATCTGTAACTCTTGGGCTCAAGGGATCCTCCCTCCTCTGCCCCTCAAAGTGCTGGGATTATAGGCATGATCCACCGGGCACAGCCAAGACTATTATTTATAGTATAATTTTGGCTACAGATGCCCAGAATATTTTTTAATAACAGATTTATAATTCACACACCATAAATTACATCTGTTTCACTTTAAAATGTACAATTTTTGTTTGTACATTTTTGTTTCATTTGTTTTTAATATAGTCACAAAGTTGTGCAATCATCACCACTATCTAATTTCAGAACATTTTTGTTACCCCAAAAAACTCCATGCTCATTAACAGTCAGTTCCTATTACTCTCTCCTCCAAGTTCTTGTCAATTACTAATCTACTTTCTGTTTCTGTGAATTTGTGTTTCCTGGACACTTCATATAAATTGAATCATGAAATAAATGGCCATTTGTGACTGACTTCTTTCATGCAGTATGCTTTCAAGTTTCATCCATGTTGTAGCATGCTATAAGTACTTCATTCTTTTTATGGCTGAAAAATACTTCGTTGTATGAATATACAAAATTTTGTTTACCCATTTATCGGCTGTTGAGCATTTTGATTTTTAACTATTTTTTGGTTATTACAAATAATGTAGTTATGAACATCTGTGTAAAAGTTTTTGTGTGGGGATACGTTTTCATTTATCTTGTTTATATATATAAAAGTGGAAATGCTGGGTTCTATGGTAATTGCTATGTTTAACTTTTTGAAGAAATGCCAAATTGGTTTCCCCGGAATGGCATCATGTTCCATTCCAATTAGCAATGTTGGAGCATTCTAACTTTTCCACTTTATCATCATTTGTTATTGTCCATTTCTTAATCACAGCCATTCTAATCAGTCTGAAGTGATATCTCATGGTGTTTTGATTTGCATTTCCCTGATGACTAATGATGTGGAACATTTTTTTCATGTGCTTGTTAGCCTTCTGCATATCTTTTCTGAAAAAACATCTGAAAATTCTTTGCTTGCCTTGTTGTGGTTGAGTAGTAATAGCTCTTCACATATTCTGGATAGTATACCTTTATCAGTTATATAATTTCTAAATATTTTCTCCCATAGTATGGGTTATATTTTCACTGTCTTGATCATGTCCTTTTACATACAAAATTATTTAATTTTGAAGTTCAACGTATATATTTTTTCTTTGATTACTTGTGCTTTGTAATGGCTAACAAGGCTTTGACAAATCCAATGTAACAAAATTTGAACTTATGTTTTCTTCTGAGCGTTTTATCATTTTAGTGCCTATATTTAGGTCTACGATTCATTTTGAGTAAATTTTTGTTTATGGTATGAAGTAAGAGTCCACCTTCCTTGTTTTGCATGAGAATATCTAATTGTTAGGGTACTATTTGCTGAAAAGACTATTCTTTCCTCAGTAACTTGTCCTGGCACCCTTGTTGAAAATCAATGTACCTTAAATATGAAGGCTTTATTCTTATATTCTTAATTCCATTTCATTGAGCTATATGTTTCTCTTTATGCTGGTACTATATAGTCTTGATTGCTTTAGTTTAGTAGCAACCTTTTAAAATCATAAAGCATAAGTCCTTTAACTTTTTCTTCTTTTCCAAGACTGTTTTGTCTATTCTTTTTTCAGTGTTAATTAATAAAGTTTTATTAGGACACAGCCATGTCTATTTCTTTACATATTGTCTATGGCTGCCTTCATGCTACAAAGACAGAGTTGGGTAGTTGAAATGGAGACCATGTAACTTACAAAACTAAAGGTGCTTACTCTCTAGTCCATTACAAACATAATTTGCTGGCTTCTGTTCTACAAATATATTTCTTCCAAGGCTATAGACTATGTAGTTTTTAAGTGTTACAAATTTATTATCTTACAGTTCTGTAAGTTAGAGATCTGACACAAGTCTCACTGGGCCAAAATCAAGGTGTTAGCTGGACTGTGTTCCTTCTGAAGACTCTAAGAGATAATTTATTTTGTTGTCTTTTCAAGCTTCTAGAGCTGCCACATTCCTTGTCTCATGGCTCCATCCTTCATTTTCTTCTTTTATTTTTAATTTTTAAAAATTTACCATCATTGCCTTTTTAAGTATACAGTTCAGTGGCAACAAATACACTTATGTCCTTTTTTGTTCCCTCTTATTCCACTCCCTTCTCCTCTTCTGGCCTCTGGTAATCGATAGTCCACTTGCTACCTCCATGAGATAAACTTTTTTAGTTCCTCTATATGAGTGGGAACGTGCAATATTTGTCTTTCTGTGCTTGCCTTACTTCACGTAACATAATGGCCTCCAGTTCCATCGATGTTGCTGCAAATGACAGGATTTTATTCTTTTTTTATGACTGAATAACATTCTATTGTTTTTATATCACGTTTTCTTTTTCCATTCATCCACTGATGGGCACTTAGGTTAATTCTGTATTTTGACTATTGTGAATATTGCTGTTTTGACTATTCTGAGTCCCGTGCACTTCCATATAAATTTAAGGATCATCTGGTCAATTTCTAAAAAAAAAAAAAAAAAAAAAAAATGCTATCCAGGATGTTGATACGGATTGCTGTTCAATTTGTGGAGTATTGGCATGTTAACATCATTAAGCTTTCTAATCCATGAATGAACTATTGTCTTTTTCTTTATTTAGGTCTCTTAAAATTTCTTCGAACAATGTTTTATTATTTTCAGAAAATAAGTTTTGAAATTCTTCCATTAAATTCTTATTCTTTTATTTTTTATAATATTATACACAGAATCTCTTAATTTTACTTCCAGATTAATCACTGCTAATGTAGAGAAACACAATTTTTTTTTTTTCAATATTGGTCTTGTATTCTGCAATCTTGTTGAAGTTCAATTTTGTTCAAACTGTTTGATAGTTTTAATTATTATTTGCTGGATTCCTTAGGATTTTCTACTTACAACATACTGTCATCCACAAATAGAGGCAGTTTTACTTCTTATTTACAAGCTGTATTATTTTATTTTTTTTCTTAGTCAAATTGTCCTGGCTCAAATATACCTGTTTGTTGGCATATGGTATACTGCATTTCCTTATCATCTTTTCTATTTTTATAAGTTCAGTAGCAATGTACTCTCTTTTATTCCTAATGTTAGCAGTTTGCATCTTTCCTTTTTTTCTCTGTCCATGTTGATAAAATTTGGCCCTGTTTCTTGATGTTTTCAATGAGCAACCATTTGAGTTTGTTGATTTTTCTCTATAGTTTTTATTCTCTATTTCATTTATTTATACACTAATAATTATTATTTCCTCTTTCTCTTCTTCTCTTGGTTTGGATTTAGATTGTTTTCCTATTTTTAATTCTTAAGGTGAAAGGTTAAGGTATTTGTTTGAGATCTTTATTGTTTTTGGAATATTAAAATGAAGCCTTTCCTTTAAGCTTCAGATTTCACTGTGTCTTAATTTTTTGTTGTGTTGTGTTTTCATTTATATCAACCTACAGATATTTCCAAACTTATTTTGGGATTCCTTCTTTAATTCATTGGCTATTTGGGAGTGGGCCATTTAATTTCTACATATTTGTGAATTTCCCAAATATTCTCCTGATATTTATTTCTAGTTTTTTGACCCTAACCCTCCTCTCATCCTCCACCCTCCAGTAGGTCCTGATGTATATTGTTCACTTCTTTGTGTCCACGTGTACTCAATGTTTAGCTCTCACTTACAAGTGAGAATATGCAGTATTTGATTTTCTGTTCTTGTGTTAATTATCTTAGGATAATAGCCTCCAGTTCTATCCATGTTGCTGCAGTAAACACAATCTCATTATTTTTTTATAGCTGTGTAGTATTCCATGGTGTATATGTACCACATTTTCTTTATCTGGTTTACCATTCATAGGCATCTAGGTTGATTTAACGTCTCTGTTATTATGAATAGTGTTGCAATAACCATATGTGTGCATGTGTGTCTTTATGGTAGAATAATTTATATTCCTTTGGGTATATACCCAATAATGGAATTTGTGGGTCAAATGATAGTTTTGTTTTAAATTCTTGGAGATATTTCCAAACTGCTTTCCACAGTGGCTAGACTAATTTACATTTCCTCCAGAAGTGTGCAAGCATTCTCTTTTCTATGCAACCTCACCAGCATGTTATTTTTTGACTTTTTGATAATAACCACTGTGACTGGTGTAAGATGGTGTCTAGTTGCAGTTTTGATACACATTTCTCTAATGATTAGTGGTGTTGAACATTTTTTCATATGCTTCTTGGCCACATGTATGTCTTCTTTTGAAGTGTCTGTTATGTTCTTAGTCTACTTTTTAGTGGAGTGGCATTTTTTGTTGTTGTTAATTTGTTTAAGTTCCTTATGGATTCTGGATATTAGAACTTTCCCAGATGCATAGTTTGCAATTTTTTTTCCCCATTTCGTAGGTTGTCTGTTTATTCTGTTGATAGTTTCTGCTTCTGTTTAGTTTAATTAGGTCTCTGTTTTCGTTGCAATTGCCTTTGCCATCTTCATCGTGATATCTTTGCCAGGCCCTATGTCTGGTGTTTCCTAGGTTTTTGTCAAGGGTTTTTATACTTTTAGGTTTTACATTTAAATATTTAATCCATATTGAGTTGATTTTTGTATATGCAGTAAGGAACCCAGTTTCAATCTTCTGCTGCCAGTTATTTCAACACCATTTATTCGAATTAAAAAGTCCTTTCCCCATTGCTTGTTTTTGTTGGCTTTGTCAAAGACCAGATGGTTGTAGGTGTGCTGTTTTATTTCTGGGTTTTCTCTTCTGTTCCATTGGTATGTGTTTTTTTTTTTTTTTTTTTTTCACCACTACTATGTTGTTTTGGTTACTATAGAGTTTTAGTATAGTTTGTAGTCTTATAATGTGATGTCTCAAACTTTTTTCTTTTTGTATGGTATTGTTTTAACTATTCAGGCTCTTTTTTAGTTTCATATTAATTTTAAAGTAGTTTTTTCTAATTCTATGAAGAGTTTCATTGGTAGTTTGAGAGGCGTAGCATTGAATGTGTAAATTGCTTTGGACAGTATGACAATTTTAATAATATTGATGCTTCTTATCCATGATCATGGAATGTTTTTATTTGTGTTATCTCTGATCTCTTTCAACAGTGATTTGTGATTCTCATTTTACAGATCTTTCTCCTCCCTGATTAGCTGTATTCTTAGGTATTTTATTCTTTTTCCTGTTGCATATTGTGAATGAAATTGTGTTTTTGATTTGACATTCAGCTTGCATGTTCTTGTATAAAAATTGCAGTCAATTTTGTACATTGATTTTTAACCTGAAACTTTGCTGCAGTTGTTTATCACATCAAGGAGCATTTGGACAGAGACTAAGAGGTTTTCTAGGTAAAGAATCATATCATTTGAAATCCATAGATATTTTGACTACCTTTCTTCCTATTTGGATGCCTTTTATTTCTGTCTCTTGCCTTATTGCTCTGAGTAGGACTTCCAGTACCTTGTTGAATAGGAGTGTTGAGAGAAGGCATCCTTTTCTGTTCCAGTTCTCCAGGGGAACATTTTCAGCTTTTGCCTGTTTAGTATGATACCGCTCAGAGATTGTCATATATGGCTCCTATTATTTTAATGTATGTCCCTTCAGTGCCTGGTTTGTTGAGGGTTTTTTTTTTTCTTTAACCTGAAGGGATATTGAATTTTATTGAAGGCTTTTCTTCATCTTTTGAGATAATTATTTGTTTTGTTCTGTTTATATCATGGATTACATTTATTGATTTGTGTGCATTGAATTGACCAGGCATCTCAGGGATGAAACATACTTGATCAAGGTGGATTAGCTTTGTGATGTGCTATTGGATTTGGTTTGCTAGTATTTTGTTGAAGATTTTTGCAACTCTGTTCATCCAAGATATTGCCATGAAATTGTGTGTGTGTGTGTGTGTGTGTGTGTGTGTGTGTGTGTGTCTGCCAGGTTTTGGTATCAGAATGATGTTGGCCTCAGAGAATGAGTTAGGATTCCCTCCTCAATTTTTTGGAAGAGTACCAATGAGAATGGTACCAACTCTTGTTTATACATCTGGTAGAATTCAGCTATGACTCTGTCTGGTCTTGGGCTTTTTTAGTGATTGTAGGCTTTTTATTACTGTTTTGATTTTGGAACTCATTTTTGGTCTGTGTGTTCAATTTCTTTCTAGTTCAATCTTGGGAGGTTATATGTTTACAGAAATTCTCCCACTTCTTTCAGGTTTTCTAGTTTGTGTACGCAGAGATATTTGTAATAGTCTCCTAGGGTTTATTTATTTATTTATTTATTTATTTATTTATTTATTTATTTGTATTTCTGTGGGATCCATGATAATATTCCCTTTGCCATTTCTGACTGTGTTTATTTGGGTTTTCTCTCTCTTTATCAGTCTAGTTAATGGTCTATTAATTCTATTTATTCTTGCAAATAACCAACTTCTAGTTTTCTTGACCTTTTGTATGTTTTTTATATCTCAATTTCATTCAGTTCAGCTCTGATTTTAGTGATTTTTTGTCTTCTGCTCTCTGAGGTTGTTTTGCTCTTGTTTTTCTAGTTCAGCTTGTAGTCCTAGATTGTTAATTTGAGATCTTTCTCCATTCTTGACATGGACATATAGCACTGTAAAGGTTCCTCTGCTCCCTGCTTTAGCTGTTTCTCAGGTATAGGAATGTTGTATTTTTTATTCTCATTACTTCAGAAGAATTTATTGATTTCTGCTTTAATTTCATTGTTGACTCAGAAGCAGGTTGTTTAATTTCCATTTGCTTATCAGCTCTTCTCGATTTGTGGAATCTTTAGGATTTTCAAAATATAAGATCTTATCATCAGCAAACAAGGATAATTTGACTTCTGTCTTTCTAATTTGAATGCTCTTTATTTATTTCTGTTCTTTGATTGCTGTAGCTAGGACTTCCAGTATTATGTAAATAACAGTGGTGACAGTGGGAATCTTTGTTGTGTTCCAGATACAATATGGAAGGCTTTCAGTTTTTCCCCATTAAGTATGATACTAGCTGTGGGTTCATTGTATATTGCTTTTATTATGTTGAGATAGGTATTTCTATCGCCAGTTCTATCCCCAGTGTTTTTATCATGAAGGGATGTTGAAATTTAGCAAATGCTTTTTCAACATCAATTGAAATAATCATACGGTTTTCATTCTTCATTCTGTTGATATGATGTAACACATTGGTTTTCATATATTGAACCATGCCTGCATCCCAGGGAGAAATCCCACTTGGTCATGATCTTTCTAATGTACTGTTGAATTCAGTTTGCCAGTATTATATTTAGGATTTTTGCATCAATATTTAACTGAGATATTTTTCTGTAGTTTAATTTTTAATTTCTTTTTGGTTTGGTATCTGGTGAAAACTACCATCATATAATGAATTTGAAACTATCCTCTCCTCTATTTTTCAAAATAGTTTGAGTAGGATTGTTATTAGTCTTTTTTAAGTGTTTGGTAGAATTTAACAGTGATGCTATCAGGTCCTGGACTTTTCTATACTGGAAGACTTTTTCTTATGACTTCTATATGTTACTTGTTATTGGTGCGTTTAAGTTTTGGATTTCTTCCTGGTTCAATCTTGATAACCTGTATGTATCTATAAATCTGTCAATTTCATCTAGATTCTCCGATTTATTGGCACATTGTTGCTCCTAGCAGTCACTAATGATCCCTTGAATTTCTGCAGTTATCAGTTGTAATGCCTTCTTTTTAATTTCTGATTTATTTTGATCTTCTCTTTCTTCTTTTCAGTTGGTCTGGCTAAAGAATTGTAAATTTTGTTTAACTTTTCAGAAAGACAGCTTCTTTATTGATGCTTTATTTTTTATTTGCTATTGTATGTATTTCTTCTCTGATTTTTATTATTTCTCTTCTTCTACTACATTTGGTCTTGGTTTGCCCTTGCTATTCTAGTTATTTTAAGATGCATTATTTACTTGGAGTTTTTTCTTTTTTTTTTTTAATGTAGACATTTATAGCCTTAAACTTTCCTCTTAGTATTGCTATTGCTGTATCCTATAGGTTATGATATGTTGTACTTCCATTATCACTTGTTTCAAGAAATTTTCCAGTTTTCCTCTTCTTTTTTTTTTTTTTTCCATTTTTTTTTATTATACTTTAACTTCTAGGGTACATGTGCATAACGTGCAGGTTTGTTACATATGTATACTTATGCCATGTTGGTGTGCTGCACCCATCAACTCGTCAGCACCCATCAATTCATCATTTATATCATGTGTAACTCCCCAATGCAATCCCTCCCTCCTCCCCCCTCCCCCCTTCCCATGATAGGCCCCAGTGCGTGATGTTCCCCTTCCCGAGTCCAAGTGATCTCATTGTTCAGTTCCCACCTATGAGTGAGAACATGCGGTGTTTGGTTTTCTGTTCTTGTGATAGTTTGCTAAGAATGATGGTTTCCAGCTGCATCCATGTCCCTACAAAGGACGCAAACTCATCCTTTTGTATGGCTGCATAGTATTCCATGGTGTATATGTGCCACATTTTCTTCATCCAGTCTGTCACAGATGGACATTTGGGTTGATTCCAAGTCTTTGCTATTGTGAATAGTGCCGCAATAAACATATGTGTGCATGTGTCTTTGTAGTAGAATAATTTATAATCCTTTGGGTATATACCCAGTAGTGGGATGGCTGGGTCATATGGTACATCTAGTTCTAGATCCTTGAGGAATTGCCATACTGTTTTCCATAATGGTTGAACTAGTTTACAATCCCACCAACAGTGTAAAAGTGTTCCTATTTCTCCACATCCTCTCCAACAATTGTTGTTTCCTGATTTTTTGATGATTGCCATTCTAACTGGTGTGAGATGGTATCTCATTGTGGTTTTGATTTGCATTTCTCTGATGGCGAGTGATGATGAGCCTTTTTTCATGTGTCTGTTGGCTGTATGAATGTCTTCTTTTGAGAAATGTCTGTTCATATCCTTTGCCCACTTTTTGATTGGGTTGTTTGTTTTTTTCTTGTATATTTGTTTGAGTTCTTTGTAGATTCTGGATATTAGCCCTTTGTCAGATGAGTAGATTGCAAAAATTTTCTCCCATTCTGTAGGTTGCCTGTTCACTCTGATGGTAGTTTCTTTTGCTGTGCAGAAGCTCTTTAGTTTAATGAGATCCCATTTGTCAATTTTGGCTTTTGCTGCCGTTGCTTTTGGTATTTTAGAAATGAAGTCCGTGCCCATGCCTATGACCTGAATGGTACTACCTAGGTTTTCTTCTAGGGTTTTTATGGTATTAGGTCTAACATTTAAGTCTCTAATCCATCCTGAATTAATCTTTGTATAAGGAGTAAGGAAAGGGTCCAGTTTCAGCTTTCTACTTATGGCTAGCCAATTTTCCCAGCACCATTTATTAAATAGGGAATCCTTTCCCCATTTCTTGTTTCTCTCAGGTTTGTCAAAGATTAGATGGCTGTAGATGTGTGAGATTACTTCTGAGGACTCTGTTCTGTTCCATTGGTCTATAGCTCTGTTTTGGTACCAGTACCATGCTGTTTTGGTTACTGTAGCCTTGTAGTATAGTTTGAAGTCAGGTAGCATGACGCCTCCAGCTTTGTCCTTTTGACTTAGGATTGCCTTGGCAATGCGGGCTCTTTTTTGGTTCCATATGAACTTTAAAGCAGTTTTTTCCAATTCTGTGAAGAAACTCATTGGTAGCTTGATGGGGATGGCATTGAATCTGTAAATAACCTTGAGCAGTATGGCCATTTTCACGATATTGATTCTTCCTATCCATGAGCATCGTATGTTCTTCCATTTGTTTGTGTCCTCTTTGATTTCACTGAGCAGTGGTTTGTAGTTCTCCTTGAAGAGGTCCTTTACATCCCTCGTAAGTTGGATTCCTAGGTATTTTATTCTCTTTGAAGCAATTGTGAATGGAAGTTCATTCCTGAGTTGGCTCTCTGCTTGTCTGTTACTGGTGTATAAGAATGCTTGTGATTTTTGCACATTAATTTTGTATCCTGAGACTTTGCTGAAGTTGCTTATCAGCTTAGGGAGATTTTGGGATGAGACAATGGGGTTTTCTAAATATACAATCATGTCATCTGCAAACAGGGACAATTTGACTTCCTCTTTTCCTAACTGAATACCCTTGATTTCTTTCTCTTGCCTGATTGCCCTAGCCAGCAGTTCCAACACTATGTTGAATAGGAGTGGTGAGAGAGGGCATCCCTGTCTTGTACCAGTTTTCAAAGGGAATTTTTCCAGTTTTTGCCCATTCAGTCTGATATTAGCTGTGGGTTTGTCATAAATAGCTCTTATGATTTTGAGGTACGTTCCATCAATACCGAATTTATTGAGCGTTCTTAGCATGAAGGGCTGTTGAATTTTGTCAAAAGCCTTTTCTGCATCTATTGAGATAATCATGTGGTTCTTGACTTTGGTTCTGTTTATATGCTGGATTATGTTTATTGATTTGCGAATGTTGAACCAGCCTTGTATCCCAGGCATGAAGCCCACTTGATCATGGTGGATAAGCTTTTTGATGTGCTGCTGAATCCGGTTTGCCAGTATTTTATTGAGGATTTTTGCATCGATGTTCATCAGGGATATTGGTCTAAAATTCTCCTTTTTTGTTGTGTCTCTGCCAGGCTTTGGTATCAGGATGATGTTGGCCTCATAAAATGAGTTCGGGAGGATTCCCTCTTTTTCTATTGATTGGAATAGTTTCAGAAGGAATGGTACCAGCTCCTCCTTGTACCTCTGGTAGAATTCAGCTGTGAATCCATCTGGTCCTGGACTTTTTTTGGTGGGTAGGCTATTAATTGTTGCCTCAATTTCAGAGCCTGCTATTGGTCTATTCAGGGATTCAACTTCTTCCTGGTTTAGTCTTGGGAGAGTGTAAGTGTCCAGGAAATTATCCGTTTCTTCTAGATTTTCTAGTTGATTTGCGAAGAGGTGTTTATAGTATTCTCTGATGGTAGTTTGTATTTCTGTGGGGTCGGTGGTGATATCCCCTTTATCATGTTTTATTACATCTATTTGATTCCTCTCTCTTTTCTTCTTTATTAGTCTTGCTAGCGGTCTGTCAATTTTGTTGATCTTTTCGAGAAACCAACTCCTGGATTCATTGATTTTTTGGAGGGTTTTTTGTGTCTCTATCTCCTTCAGTTCTGCTCTGATCTTAGTTATTTCTTGCCTTCTGCTAGCTTTTGAATGTGTTTGCTCTTTCCTCTCTAGTTCTTTTAATTGTAATGTTAGAGTGTCAATTTTAGATCTTTCCTGCTTTCTCTTGTGGGCATTTAGTGCTATAAATTTCCCTCTACACACTGCTTTAAATGTGTCCCAGAGATTCTAGTATGTTGTATCATTGTTCTCATTGGTTTCAAAGAACATCTTTATTTCTGCCTTCATTTCGTTATGTACCCAGTAGTCATTCAGGAGCAGGTTGTTCAGTTTCCATGTAGTTCAGCCGTTTTGATTGATTTTCTTAGCCCTGAGTTCTAGTTTGATTGCACTGTGGTCTGAGAGACAGTTTGTTATAATTTCTGTTTTTTTTACATTTGCTGAGGAGTGCTTTACTTCCAATTATGTGGTCAATTTTGGAATAAGTGCGATGTGGTGCTGAGAAGAATGTATATTCTGTTGATTTGGGGTGGAGAGTTCTATAGATGTCTCTTAGGTCCGCTTGGTGCAGAGATGAGTTCAATTCCTGGCTATCCTTGTTAACTTTCTGTCTCGTTGATCTGTCTAATGTTGACAGTGGAGTGTTGAAGTCTCCCATTATTATTGTATGGGAGTCCATGTCTCTTTGTAAGTCTCTAAGGACTTGCATTATGAATCTGGGTGCTCCTGTATTGGGTGCATATATATTTAGGATAGTTAGCTCTTCCTGTTGAATTGATCCCTTTACCATTATGTAATGGCCTTCTTTGTCTCTTTTGATCTTTGATGGTTTGAAGTCTGTTTTATCAGAGACTAGGATTGCAACCCCTGCTTTTTTTTTGTTCTCCATTTGCTTGGTAGATCTTCCTCCATCCCTTTATTTTGAGCCTATGTATGTCTCTGCATGTGAGATGGGTCTCCTGAATACAGCAGACTGATGGGTCTTGACTCTTTATCCCGTTTGCCAGTCTGTGTCATTTAATTGGACCATTTAGTCCATTTACATTTAAGGTTAATATTGTTATGTGTGAACTTGATCCTGCCATTATGATATTAACTGGTTATTTTTCTCGTTAGTTGATGCAGTTTCTTCCTAGCCTCGATGGTCTTTACATTTTGGCATGTTTTTGCAATGGCTGGTATCGGTTGTTCCATTCCATGTTTAGGGCTTCCTTCAGGGTCTCTTGTAAGGCAGACATGGTGGTGACAAAATCTCTAAGCATTTGCTTATCTGTAAAGGATTTTATTTCTCCTTCACTGATGAAACTTAGTTTGGCTGGATATGAAATTCTGGGTTTAAAATTCTTTTCTTTAAGAATGTTGAATATTGGCCCCCACTCTCTTCTGGCTTGTAGAGTTTCTGCCGAGAGATCTGCTGTTAGTCTTATGGGCTTCCCTTTGTGGGTAACCCGACCTTTCTCTCTGGCTGCCCTGAAGATTTTTTCCTTCATTTCAACTTTGGTGAATCTGGCAATTATGTGTCTTGGAGTTGCTCTTCTGGAGGAATATCTTTGTGGTGTTCTCTGTATTTCCTGAATTTGAATGTTGGCCTGCCCTACTAGGTTGGGGAAGTTCTCCTGGATGATATCCTGAGGAGTGTTTTCCAACTTGCTTCCATTTTCCCCCTCACTTTCAGGCACCCCAATCAGACGTAGAGTTGGTCTTTTTACATAATCCCATACTTCTTGCAGGCTTTGTTCATTTCTTTTTCTTCTTTTTTCTTTTGGTTTCTCTTCTCGCTTCATTTCATTCATTTGATCCTCAATCGCTGATACTCTTTCTTCCAGTTGATCGAGTCGGTTACTGAAGCTTGTGTATTTGTCACGTATTTCTCGTGTCATGGTTTTCATCTCTGTCATTTCGTTTATGACCTTCTCTGCATTAATTAATCTAGCTGTCAATTCTTCCACTCTTTTTTCAAGATTTTTAGTTACTTTGTGCTGGGTACGTAATTCCTCCTTTAGCTCTGAGAAGTTTGATGGACTGAAGCCTTTTTCTCTCATCTCGTCCAAGTCATTCTCTGACCAGCTTTGATCCGTTGCTGGTGATGGGCTGCGCTCCTTTGCAGGGGGAGATGCGCTCTTATTTTTTGAATTTCCAGCTTTTCTGCCCTGCTTTTTCCCCATCTTTGTGGTTTTATCTGTCTCTGGTCTTTGATCATGGTGACGTACGGATGGGGATTTGGTATAGGTGTCCTTCCTGTTTGATAGTTTTCCTTCTGACAGTCAGGACCCTCAGCTATAGGTCTGTTGGAGATTGCTTGAGGTCCACTCCAGACCCTGTTTGCCTGGGTATCAGCAGCAGAGTTTGCAGAAGATGGAATATTGCTGAACAGCAAATGTACCTGTCTGATTCTTCCTTTGGAAGCTTCCTCTCAGGAGTGTCCTCCACCCTGTGAGGTGTGGAGTGTCAGACTGCCCCTAGTGCGGGATGTCTCCCAGTTAGGCTACTCAGGGGTCAGTGACCCACTTGAGCAGGCAGTCTGTCTGTTGTCAGATCTCAACCTCCGTGTTGGGAGATCCACTGCTCTCTTCAAAGCTGTCAGACAGAGTCGTTCGCGTCTGCTCAGGCCTCTGCTGTTTCCCCTGTTGTTTTTTAGGTGAGCCCTGCCCCCAGAGGTGGAGTCTATAGAGACAGGCAGGTTTCCTTGAGCTGCTGTGAGCTCCACCCAGTTCGAGCTTCCCAGGGGCTTTGCTTACCTACTTAAGCCTCAGCAATGGCGGGCGCCCCTCCCCCAGCCTTGCTGCTGCCTCGCGGTTAGATTGCCACAGACTGCTGTGTTAACAATGAGGGAGGCTCCGTGGGCGTGGACCCTCTCGGCCAGGTGAGGGATATATTTTTCTGGTGTGCCCGTTGCTTAAAGTGCGGTATTGGGGTGGGAGTTACCCGTTTTTCCAGGTGTTGTGTGTCTCAGTTCCCCTGGCTAGGAAAACGGATTCCCTTCCCCCTTGCACTTCCCAGGTGAGGCGATGCCTCGCCCTGCTTCAGCTCTCGCTGGTCAGGCTGCAGCAGCTGACCAGCACCGATTGTCCGGCACTCCCTAGTGAGATGTCCCCAGTACCTCAGTTGAAAATGCAGAAATCACCCGTCTTCTGTGTCGCTCGCGCTGGGAGTTGGAGACTGGAGCTGTTCCTATTCGGCCATCTTGCTCCGCCCCCTCCAGTTTTCTTCTTAATGGCTTCATAAACCCACTGGTCATTCAGGAGCATATTGTTTAATTTCCATGTATTTGTATAGTTTTAAAAATTCCTTTTGTTATTCATTTCTAGGTTTATTTCATTGTGGTCAGAGAAGATGCTTGATATTATTTCAGTTGTTTTGAATGCTTTAAGAGTTGTTTCATGACCTAACATATGGTCTATCCAATGATCCATCTACTGAGAAAAATAATGTGTATTCTGCATCTCTTGGCTGAAGATCTCCTGTAAATATTTATTAGATCCCTTTGTTCTATAGTGCAGATTGAGTGTGATGTTTCTTTGTTGATTTTATGTATGAAAAATCTGCCCAGTGCTGAAATTGGGATGTTGAAGTCTCCAGCTATTACTGTACTAGGGTCTATCTCTCTTCTTTTTTCTTTTTACATTTTTTTTTTCTTTTTTTTAGACAGTCTTGTTCTGTTACCCAGGCTGAAGTGAAGTGGTGCAATCTTGGCTCACTGCAAACTCCATCTCCTAGGTTCATTGCCATTCTCCTGCCTCAGCCTCCTAACTAGCTGCCACCATGCCTGGCTAATTTTTTGTATTTTTAGTGGAGACAGGGTTTTACCGTGTTAGCCAGGATGGTCTCAATCTCCTGACCTTGTGATCCGCCTGCCTCAGTCTCCCAAAGTGCTGGGATTACAGGAGTGAGTCACCGCTCCCGGACTTCTCTTTTTAGCTCTAAAAATATTTCCTTTATATATCTGGGTGCTCCTGTGTTGGGTGCAATTATTTGAAATTGTTATGTCTTGTTGCAGAATTGATGACTTTTTCATTAAGTAGTGACCTTCTTTGTCTCTTGTATAGTTTTTGTCCCGAATTTTTATTTTCTAATATTGGTGTAATAATTCCTGCTCTTCTTTGGTTTCCATTGTCATGGAATATCTTTTTCAATCTCCTTATTTTCAGTCTATATGTGTCTTTATAGGTAAAGCGTGCTTCTTGCAGACAAAAGATCAATGGATCTTGTTTCTTCATTCATTTCGCTGGTCTTTGTCTTTTCATTAGAGAATTTAGTCCATTTGCATTCAGTGTTATTATTGATAAGGAAGACTTATCCCTGCCAGTTTGTTATTTTTTCTAGTTGTTTTGTGATTTTCTCTTCCTTCTTTCTTTTTTCCTGTCTTCCTTTAGTGAAGATGACTTTCTCTTGTAATATGATTTAGTTTCTTGCTTTTTATTTTTTGTGTATTTCTGGTATGTTTTTTTGCCTTCAGGTTACCATGAGGCTCGCAAATAGTTTCTTAAAATTCACTGTTTTAACATGATAACAACTTAACATTATTTGCATAAACAAACAAAGCAAACAAAAGACTAATAACAACTTGCCTTAATTGCCCCACTTTTAAACTTTTTGTTGTTTTCGTTTATATCTTATTGTACTGAATATATCTTAAGTTGTTGTAGTTACTATTTTTAATTGGTTCATTTTTTAGTCTTTGTATTAAGGATAAGAGTAGTTTACACATCACAGTTACAGTTTTATCATTCTCTGTGGTTTTCTATGTAGTTGCTATTACCAGTAAATTTTTCTACCTTCAGGTGATAGTTTATTACACATCAGTGTTCTTCTCTTTCTGATAAAAGTACTTTCTTTAGCATTTCAGGTAATATACATCTGGTGTTGATGAAATCTCTCAGCTTTTGTTTGTCTGGGAAAGTCTTTGTTTCTCCTTCACATTTGAAGGATATTTTCACCAGACATACTATTCTAGGGTAAAGGGATTTTTCTTTCAGCACTTTAAATATGTCATGCCACTTTCTCCTGGACTGTAAAGTTTCCACTGAAAAACCTGCTGCCAGTCCTTTTGGAGGTCCATACTATGTCATTTGATCCTTTTGCTGCTTTTAGGATCCTTTCTTTATCCTCGGCCTGTGGGAATTTGATTGTTAAATGCCTTGAGGTAGTCTTCTTTGGGTTGAATCTGGTTGGTGTTTCATAGCCTTCTTGTACTTGGATATTGACACCTTTCTATAGGTTTGGAAAGCTCTCTGTTGTTATCCCTTTGAATGACCTTTCTACTCTTATCTCTTTCTCTACCTTTACTTTAAAAACAATAACTCTTAGATTTGCCTTTTTGAGGCTATTTTCTAGGTTGTGTAGGCATAATTTGTTGTTTTTTTATCCTTTTGTCTTTTTATCCTCTGACTGTATTTTCAAATAGCCTGTCTTCAAGCATACCAATTCTTTCTTCTGCTTGATCAATTCTGCTTTTAAAGGACTCTAAAGTTTCTTCACTAATGCCAATTTCATTTTCAGCTCAAGAATTTATGCTTAATTTTTTAAAATTATTTCAATCAATTTGTTAAATGTATCTTTAGAATTTTGATTATTTTATCTGTGTTATCTTGACTTTTTTGAGTTTCCTCAACACAGCTATTTTGAATTTTCTGTCTGAAAGATCACATATCTCTATCTCTGTTGCCATATTTAGTTTGTTTGTTGAGGTCATGTATAGTGTTGATGCTAGTATATGTTCTTCAGTCTCTGGGCATTGAAGAGTAAGGTACTTATTGTAGTCTTTACTGTCTGGGCTTATTTGCAGCCTTCCTTCTTCAGAAGGCTTTCTAGGTATTTGAAATTATTTTGGTGTTGTGATCTAAGCTGTTTCTGATTTAGAGGGAACCTCACACACAGTAACACTGTGATTCTTGCAGAATCGTAGAGGTATATCCTTGATGGTTTTGGAGAACATCTGGTAGAATTATCTGGATTACTGAGCAGAGAACCTTGTTCTCTTTTCTTATTTTGTCCCAAACATAAGGAGTCTCTGTCTCTGTTCTGAGCAACCTAAGACTTGGGGCAGAGTAACACAAATGCCTCTGTGGCCACCACCACTATAACTTGGGTCAAACCTGAAGCCAGTACAGCACTGGGTCTCACCTAAGGCCTGCTGTAACTACTTATTGGCTACTGCTTATGCTTGCTCAAGGCCCTGGGGCTCTTTAATCATTAGGTGAGAAAGCCAGCCAGGCCTGTATCCTTCCATTGAGGGCAGCAAGGTCCCCCAGGCCCCAGGTAGGTCCCACAGTGTCACCCAGCAATCAGGGACTAGACTAAAAAACCATAGAAGTCTACCTGGTATTCTATTTCTATTGTATTGAAGCTGAGATGGCACTCACACCAAAAAACACAGTCCTTTCTGCTATTCTCTCTCCTTTCCAAAAGCAGAAGAGCCTCATCCCATAGCCACCACCACCCCTGGCCATGTGGAGACTGCCAGACTGCAACTGATGTTCTCTTAAGGCTCAATATATCTTAAGTCAGATTATGGTGAATACTGCTTGGCCTAGGAATCACCCTTCAGGGCAGAAGGCCCCCCTGTCACCCAGGGGAAGTCCAGAAATGCTGTCCAAGAGTCAAGTATTGGAACTGGGGACCCCAAGTGTTAGCTTGCTGCTCTACTCCTGTGGCGGTGTTGATACCTAAGATGCAAGTCAAAGTTCCCTTTACTTTTTCCTCGCTTTTCTCAAGCAGAAGGAGTTTCGCCCCACAGCCAGCACCACTGGCAATGTGCTGAGTCTCACCTACAGCCAGCAAGTCTCAGAGGCTCACCAAGGCTCTTGGCGTAGTACCTGGATGTTGCTTCTGTTTATTTAGGGCCCAAGGGCTCTTCAGTTAGCAGGTGAAGAATGCTAGCTGGACTGGGCCCTTTCCTTTAAGGAAGCCAGTTTTCTTCTGGCCCAGGTTGTGTCTAGAAATGTCATCTGCGAGCTAGGGCCTGAAATGGGGGCCTCTTGGCTCTGACCAGTGCAAATCTTGCTGTGGCTGAGCTGGTATCAAAGATGCAAGACAAAGTCCTCCCCACTCTTGCCTCTTCTCTTTTCAAATGGAAGGAAAATGTCTCTTTTGGAGCCATGTGCAAGCTGTGTAGCCTGGGATTAGGGTAGGGTGATGCTAGCACTCCCTTGGCTGCTCAAGCTGTGTCTCAGTATGTTGCATGCCCCACTTCCCAGTCCACTGTCTCTGGGTCTAGTTGAGCACTAGGACTTGCCTATGAGTTGCCATTTTTATAGCGTAGACTGCCTTTCAAGTTTACTTAGAGACTGAGGGCACTTTGACCCTAGGTGGCAGGTTTGCAGGCACTCAAGTTTGGACTGCTGAGATCTGTGATTCCCCTATTTCTGGGACTAGTTTAAATGGTTCCCCTATAGGTGGGCATCAGCTGATTTTGGTTCAGGTTTCTTTTCTGCTCTAACCAGACAGTGCTGAGTTCAATGTCTCACAATTGCTCCGTTATTTCTCCTACTGAGCCCAGAATCTGTGCACTATGTTGCTGATACCGGGGTGGGGGAGGGGCGGCATCTGTGATTCGTGATTGTTTGTTCTACCCCTTCAGTGCCTTTTTCAGAGATGTGAAATTACAATCAGGTACTATGAGTGCTCCCTGATTTTTTTTTTCTTTATAGATAGTTGTTAATTTGGTGTCCTTGCAGGGAAGGCAATCAGTGGAACTTTCTATTCTGCCATCTTGGTCTGCCTCCCTCCTGCTGTGGATATATACATATATAATTTTTTTTTTTTTTTCCAGAAGCCCAGTCATAGACTCTTTCCCACTATAGGAGTTCTGTGTCAGGTCAAATAAAGAAAAGCTCTGCAAAGGTATTCTCTGGGAGCTGTTACTCATGCTAAATTATGAAATTTGTTTTGCACTAGACCTTTTTGTGAGTCTCCAAACCCATTCTCACTTCTCCAGTGATTGCAAGGCTGCATACTTTTATAACTATCATGATTAAATAGTGATGGGAAATAAAGAAATAGGGTAGAGATATATCATGGCTTTGGAAGTGTACTTAATGGCCCTGAGTGAAATCCTTTCAGTTAGTAAATAGCATAGCAGATAAGGAATGGGATTCATTCCCTCACTCAAGGAAAGCATCAACACAGGCCTTCCTCAATTAATATTCTTTTAATTACAGTAAAGTCAGAAAGTATCTAAATAGCCACAACACTAATATTTTGTAGGGCTGAAAGTGTCATGCAGCTGTACAGACTCTGCAACTGTTAGTAGGGCTGAATCTCAGGTACTCTGTTATCACCCAAGTTACAGCATAACCCAACTTCAATGTTTATTCAATCCATAGGATTAGGATTTATCTTGAACTCAACTACGCAGTTTGCCTTCTTGAACATTCTAGTTTTTTATTGGACATGAACATTTCCTGGGATCTTATCTATTTGGTACTTTCTAACACAATGCCTAGTCTGTGTCAGTGCTTTCCTTGAGTGAGGGAATGAACCCCATTCTTTACCTGCTATACTATTTACTAGCTGGAAAGATTTCTCTTAGAGACATTTAAAAACCTCTTTAGCCAGGATATATGTACACTCCACTGCTTGATTTCCCATAACTCACATCCTCTCCTGGCTGGACCTGGTCCAGCACCTTAGACCCTCTCTGATACACTATTCACTAATTCATGATGAGTCAAGTCTTTTCAACTAAATTAGTTTCTGAAGTTATTTATACATTCAATTTCCATTTTCTCCTCTACCTTATTGGCTTTTATATTGTATACCTGGTTCCAAACTTTCCCAAGTCAATATCTGCTCCATTTAGACCAGTAATGACTACCTTACAGTTCCCATTACATATTACTATATTGGCTTGAATAAAAATTGTACATATTCATAGTGCCACCAGTAATGTACCATTGTTCCTGCAAACTCATAAAAGGTGATGACTGGTATTAATTTAAAAATTAAAATCAATTTAAAAAGTATAAAATAACAGGGCATATTTTTAAAATGTAAAGCAAAACAATATCTAAGGGAAAGCTTATGTCTTCTTGGCATTTAGAATTTGATTTATTAAATATGATAATATTTCCTTATTTTTATAAATAAATGTAATACATTCTTAAAACTAAAATTTCTACTGCAATAACTATGAATAATAATTGAAGATGGCTTAAAATTGAAGTAGACAGATATGGAATATTACAACAAAATGTAGGAGATATCACAAATAATATAGAAAATGAGAACATGAACAGTTTCTTTTTTTTTTTATTATACTTTATGTTCTAGGGTACATGTGCATAACGTGCAGGTTTGTTACATATGTATACTTATGCCATGTTGGTGTGCTGCACCCATCAACTAGTCAGCACCCATCAATTCATCATTTATATCATGTATAACTCCCCAGTGCAATGCTTCCCTCCATCCCCCTCCCCATGATAGGCCCCAGTGTGTGATGTTCCCCTTCCTGAGTCCAAGTGATCTCATTGTTCAGTTCCCACCTATGAGTGAGAACATGCGGTGTTTGGTTTTCTCTTCTTGTGATAGTTTGCTAAGAATGATGATTTCCAGCTGCATCCATGTCCCTACAAAGGACGCAAACTCATCCTTTTTGATGGCTGCATAGTATTCCATGGTGTATATGTGCCACATTTTCTTAATCCAGTCTGTCACAGATGGACATTTGGGTTGATTCCAAGTCTTTGCTATTGTGAATAGTGCCGCAATAAACATACGTGTGCATGTGTCTTTGTAGTAGACTAATTTATAATCCTTTGGGTATATACCCAGTAGTGGGATGGCTGGGTCATATGGTACATCTAGTTCTAGATCCTTGAGGAATTGCCATACTGTTTTCCATAATGGTTGAACTAGTCTACAATCCCACCAACAGTGTAAAAGTGTTCCTATTTCTCCACATCCTCTCCAACACCTGTTGTTTCCTGACTTCTTAATGATTGCCATTCTAACTGGTGTGAGATGGTATCTCATTGTGGTTTTGATTTGCATTTCTCTGATGGCGAGTGATGATGAGCATTTTTTCATGTGTCTGTTGGCTGTATGAATGTCTTCTTTTGAGAAATGTCTGTTCATTTCTTTCCCCACTTTTTGATGGGGTTGTTTGTTTTTTTCTTGTATATTTGTTTGAGTTCTTTGTAGATTCTGGATATTAGCCCTTTGTCAGATGAGTAGATTGCAAAAATTTTCTCCCATTCTGTAGGTTGCCTGTTCACTCTGATGGTAGTTTCTTTTGCTGTGCAAAATCTCTTTAGTTTAATTAGATCCCATTTGTCAATTTTGACTTTTGCTGCCGTCGCTTTTGGAGTTTTAGACATGAAGTCCTTGCCCATGCCTATGTCCTGAATGGTTTATTGATTTGCGAATGTTGAACCAGCCTTGCATCCCAGGGATGAAGCCCACTTGATCATGGTGGATACGCTTTTTGATGTGCTGCTGAAACCGGTTTGCCAGTATTTTATTGAGAATTTTTGCATCGATGTTCATCAGGCATATTGGTCTAAAATTCTCTTTTTTTGTTGTGTCTCTGCCAGGCTTTGGTATCAGGATGATGTTGGCCTCATAAAATGAGTTAGGGAGGATTCCCTCTTTTTCTTTTTTATTTATTTATTTATTTATTTATTTATTTATTTTTATTTTATTTTATTTTTTTTAACTATACTTTAAGTTCTAGGGTACATGTGCATAACGTGCAGGTTTGTTACATATGTATACTTATGCCATGTTGGTGTGCTGCACCCATCAACTCGTCAGCACCCATCAATTCATCATTTATATCATGTATAACTCCCCAATGCTATCCCTCCCTCCCCCACCCCCCCTTCCCATGATAGGCCCCAGTGCGTGATGTTCCCCTTCCCGAGTCCAAGTGATCTCATTGTTCAGTTCCCACCTATGAGTGAGAACATGCGGTGTTTGGTTTTCTGTTCTTGTGATAGTTTGCTAAGAATGATGGTTTCCAGCTGCATCCATGTCCCTACAAAGGACGCAAACTCATCCTTTTTAATGGCTGCATAGTATTCCATGGTGTATATGTGCCACATTTTCTTCATCCAGTCTGTCACAGATGGACATTTGGGTTGATTCCAAGTCTTTGCTATTGTGAATAGTGCCGCAATAAACATACGTGTGCATGTGTCTTTGTAGTAGAATAATTTATAACCCTTTGGGTATATACCCAGTAGTGGGATGGCTGGGTCATATGGTACATCTAGTTCTAGATCCTTGAGGAATTGCCATACTGTTTTCCATAATGGTTGAACTAGTTTACAATCCCACCAACAGTGTAAAAGTGTTCCTATTTCTCCACATCCTCTCCAACACCTGTTGTTTCCTGACTTCTTAATGATTGCCATTCTAACTGGTGTGAGATGAAGGAATGGTACCAGCTCCTCCTTGTACCTCTGGTAGAATACAGCTGTGAATCCATCTGGTCCTGGACTTTTTTTGGTGGGTAGGCTATTAATTGTTGCCTCAATTTCAGAGCCTGCTATTGGTTTATTCAGGGATTCAACTTTTTCCTGGTTTAGTCTTGGGAGAGTGTAAGTGTCCAGGAAATTAACCATTTCTTCTAGATTTTCTAGTTGATTTGCGTAGAGGCGTTTATAGTATTCTCTGATGGTAGTTTGTATTTCTGTGGGGTCGGTGGTGATATCCCCTTTATCATTTTTTATTCCGTCTATTTGATTCCTCTCTCTTTTCTTCTTTATTAGTCTTGCTAGTGGTCTGTCAGTTTTGTTGATCTTTTCAAGAAACCGACTCCTGGATTCATTGATTTTTTGGAGGGTTTTTTGTGTCTCTATCTCCTTCAGTTCTGCTCTGATCTTAGTTATTTCCTGTCTTCTGCTAGTTTTTGAATGTGTTTGCTCTTGCCTCTCTAGTTCTTTTAATTGTGATGTTAGAGAGTCAATTTTAGATCTTTCCTGCTTTCTCTTGTGGGCATTTAGTGCTATAAATTTCCCTCTACACACTGCTTTAAATGTGTCCCAGAGATTCTGGTATGTTGTATCTTTGTTCTCATTGGTTTCAAAGAACATCTTTATTTCTGCTTTCATTTCGTGATGTACCCAGTAGTCATTCAGGAGCAGGTTGTTCAGTTTCCATGTAGTTGAGCGGTTTTGATTGAGTTTCTTAGTCCTGAGTTCTAGTTTGATTGCACTGTGGTCTGAGAGACTGTTTGTTATAATTTCTGTTCTTTTCCTTTGCTGAGAAGTGCTTTACTTCCAATTATGTGGTCAATTTTGGAATAAGTGTGATGTAGTGCTGAGAAGAATGTATATTCTCTTGATTTGGGGTGGAGAGTTCTATAGATGTCTATTAGGTCTGCTTGCTGCAGAGATGAGTTCAATTCCTGGATATCCTTGTTAACTTTCTGTCTCGATGATCTGTCTAATGTTGACAGTGGAGTGTTGAAGTATCCCATTATTATTGTATGGGAGTCTAAGTCTCTTTGTAAGTCTCTAAGGACTTGCTTTATGAATCTGGGTGCTCTTGTATTGGGTGCATATATATTTAGCAGGGTTAGTTCTTCCTGTTGAATTGATCCCTTTACCATTATGTAATGGCCTTCTTTGTCTCTTTTGATCTTTGATGGTTTAAAGTCTGTTTTATCAGAGACTAGGATTGCAACCCCTGCTTTTTTTTGTTCTCCATTTGCTTGGTAGATCTTCCTCCATCCCTTTATTTTGAGCCTATGTATGTCTCTGCATGTGAGATGGGTCTCCTGAATACAGCAGACTGATGGGTCTTGACTCTTTATCCAGTTTGCCAGTCTGTGTCTTTTAATTGGAGCATTTAGTCCATTTACATTGAAGGTTAATATTGTTATGTGTGAACTTGATCCTGCCATTATGATATTAACTGGTTATTTTGCTCATTAGTTGATGCAGTTTCTTCCTAGCCTCGATGGTCTTTAAATTTTGGCATGTTTTTGCAATGGCTGGTACTGGTTGTTCCTTTCCATGTTTAGGGCTTCCTTCAGGGTCTCTTGTAAGGCAGGCCTGGTGGTGACAAAATCTCTAAGCATTTGCTTATCTGTAAAGGATTTTATTTCTCCTTCACTGATGAAACTTAGTTTGGGTGGATATGAAATTCTGGGTTTAAAATTCTTTTCTTTAAGAACGTTGAATATTGGCCCCCACTCTCTTCTGGCTTGTAGAGTTTCTGCCGAGAGATGTGCTGTTAGTCTGATGGGCTTTCCTTCGTGGGTAACCCGACCTTTCTCTCTGGCTGCCCTGAAGATTTTTTCCTTCATTTCAACTTTGGTGAATCTGGCAATTATGTGTCTTGGAGTTGCTCTTCTGGAGGAGTATCTTTGTGGCGTTCTCTGTATTTCCTGAATTTGAATGTTGGCCTGCCCTTCTAGGTTGGGGAAGTTCTCCTGGATGATGTCCTGAAGAGTGTTTTCCAACTTGGTTTCATTTTCCCCCTCACTTTCAGGCACCCCAATCAGACATAGATTTGGTGTTTTTACATAATCCCATACTTCTTGCAGGGTTTGTTCATTTCTTTTTCTTCTTTTTTCTTTTGGTTTCTCTGCTCGCTTCAGTTCATTCATTTGATCCTCAATCGCTGATACTCTTTCTTCCAGTTGATCAAGTCGGTTACTGAAGCTTGTGCATTTGTCACGTATTTCTCGTGTCATGGTTTTCATCTCTGTCATTTCGTTTATGATCTTCTCTGCATTAATTAGTCTAGCTGTCAATTCTTTCACTCTTTTTTCAAGATTTTTAGTTTCTTTGCGCTGGGTACGTAATTCCTCCTTTAGCTCTGATAAGTTTGATGGACTGAAGCCTTCTTCTCTCATCTCATCAAAGTCATTCTCTGACCAGCTTTGATCCGTTGCTGACGATGGGCTGCGCTCCTTTGCAGGGGGAGATGCGCTCTTATTTTTTGAATTTCCAGCTTTTCTGCCCTGCTTCTTCCCCATCTTTGTGGTTTTATCTGTCTCTGGTCTTTGATGATGTTGACCTACTGATGGGGTTTTGGTATAGGTGTCCTTCCTGTTTGATAGTTTTCCTTCTGACAGTCAGAAGGACTCTCTGTTGGTCTGTTGGAGATTGCTTGAGGTCCACTCCAGACCCTGTTTGCCTGGGTACC
Source organism: Rhinopithecus roxellana (assembly GCF_007565055.1). Lineage (NCBI taxonomy): Eukaryota > Metazoa > Chordata > Mammalia > Primates > Cercopithecidae > Rhinopithecus > Rhinopithecus roxellana. Next base: position 45,513,590 of record NC_044555.1, read on the forward strand.
AGCAGCAGAGGATGCCAAAGATAGAATATTGCTGAACAGCGAGTGTACCTGTCTGATTCTTCCTTTGGAAGTTTCCTCTCAGGAGTGTACTCCACCCTGTGAGGTGTGGGGTGTCAGACTGCCCCTAGTGGGGGATGTCTCCCAGCTAGGCTACTCAGGGGTCAGGGACCCACCTGAGCAGGTAGTCTGTCTGTTCTCAGATCTCAACCCCCACTTTGGGAGATCCACGGCTCTCCCCAAAGCTGTCAGACAGAGTCGTTTGCGTCTGCACTGGCCCCCGCTGCCTCCCCTGTTGGTCTTCAGCTGTGCGCTGTCCCCAGAGGTGGAGACTACAGAGACAGGCAGGATTCCTTGAGCTGCTGTGAGCTCCACCCAGTTCGAGCTTCCCAGCGGCTTTGTTTACCTACTTAAGCCTCAGCAATGCTGGGCGCCCCTCCCCCAGCCTCGCTGCTGCCTTGCGGATAGATCACCGCAGACTGCTGTGTTAGCAGCGAGGGAGGCTTCGTGGGCGTGGGACCCTCCCGGCCAGGTGTGGGATATATTCTCCTGGTGTGCCTATCTGCTTAAAGCGCAGTATTGGGGTGGGAGTTACCCGATTTTCCAGGTGTTGTGTGTCTCAGTTACCCTGGCTAGGAAAACAGATTCCCTTCTCCCTTGCGCTTCCAGGTGAGGCGATGCCTCGCCCTGCTTCAGCTCTCGCTGGTCAGGCTGCAGCAGCTGACCAGCACCGATTGTCCGGCCCTCCCTAGTGAGATGACCCCAGTACCTCAGTTGAAAATGCAGAAATCACCGGTCTTCTGTGTCGCTCACGCTGGGAGTTGGAGACTGGAGCTGTTCCTATTCGACCATCTTGCTCCGCCCCCCAAATAGTTTCTACTATTAAATTTTTTTCTGAGTATTCTGGCAGCCGAATTACAATGAGAAACATGTTTGATGATTAAGATTTTATTATCTGGTAATCTATTTTCAAACATATGCTTTAAACACATATTCAAGAAAATTTGAGGTTATGTTTTTTATTGCTGTATGCTCCACTGAAAATCCACAAATACACAGCCCAAAACAGTTTTATTTCTATTTCTCTCCTGATCTATATTTGGTAGGCATTTTCTTCTTTGCTGTTTCAAGTTTTGTAGATTCACTCATTTTATTTACCTTATAAATATACATGTATTATTTTTCTTTTGCTTTCTTTGCAGGTTTCTGAAATTTGGCACAATCTCACAAAATAATCTGGATACATGTTACGGTTCTTTGGGAAATACTGGCAAAATTGTCATTCTATTTTACCCACTAGTGTTAGATAGTGGAAGAAAGTGGGAATTGTGGGTTTATACTCAAGGAAATAAGTTTAGAAGCTAGTGAGAAAACATTTTATCTTCTTTCAAAGTTGTCCATGATGAATACTTATTACTTTTTAAATGGAGAGAAATAGGCCAGCTGTAGTGGCTCATGCCTGTAGTGGCAGCACTTTGGGAGCCCAAGACAGAATGATTTATTGAGCCCTGAAGTTTGAAATCACTCTGGGCAACATAGGGATACCCTGTCTCTACAATTTTTTTTTTTTTTTAATTGTCAGGTATGATGGAATGTACCTGTCATCCCAGCCACTCAAGAGGGGATATGAAAATTCTTTGGGCCCTGGAGGTGAAGGCTTCAGTGAACCATGATCACACCCCTCCAGCCTGAGTGACAGAGTGAGATTCTGTCTCAAAAAGAAAATGGAGAGAAATGAATCAAACCAAATAATTTGTGGGAAGAATAATATGTTATCTATTTCATCAGTTTTATTTCTGTAAGGGTTTCCATCTGCATGTTGAAGCTGGAGATGTGTAACTGGGTACCCCTATTTTTCTAAGAGACAGTTTAATAATTTTTTACCTCCTCTTTTATCTTTTCTCCTATTCCCCATTCCCCACTTTCTCTTTAGCTCTTTAGAAATGCAATATATACCCTTTTTCCTTTCCTTCACCAGACACTCCCTAGAAGACAAGCTTATCTAACTGTGTGATTACTTAAAAGCTCCAGAGTGGAACTCTCTCCCACCAGGAAATTGTCTAAAGAAACAACAGTCTATTTACAACTGAACGTACAACCTACTTCTGCTACAATGACACCATCTTCACCTCCTTGTAGATAAGGCACTGAAGCGAGTCACATGGACCCCCACCTGCTTGCACTCTTTCCTGCATGCCATTCATACAAAAACCCACTTTTAAAGCACCTGCTTTCTGCTCCAAAAGTGAAGCAGTACCCTTAAGGCAGGAAGTCAGTTCTGCATGCCATTCATGCCAAAACCCCTTTTTAAAGCACCTGCTTTCTGCTCCAAAAGTGAAGCAGTACCCTTAAGGCAGGAATTTGGTACTCCTTCCCTTAAACTAGCTTTGGAGTGAAGTCACTTTTTAATACCAGATCTCATTTCATCAATTGGACTCTGCAAGTGGTTAGTGACTGAACCTGTGATTCAGTTACAGAAATGTTTTCTGTTTTTCACAGATAAAATTTCCTCTTTAGATATACAAGTAGAGATGACTTATATACTTTAAAGTTCACAATAATAGCTACAATGTATTATTTAAAATATATAATCTCATATAATCATTTAAGGTAATGCTATCATAATATCCATTGTATATGAAACTGAAGATCATAGATCCTAAATGACTTTTCCAAGATCTTTAAGGTAGGAAGTCACAGATCATACATTTGAATCCCAAGCTTTATGGCACCAAATTAGATGTTTTTAACCTCTGGGCTATGGTAATTCCTCTGGATGTGGAGTAAGACAGAATAGGAAACAATATCAATCTTTTGAGGGTGAATATGTAGGTTGAAAAATGACATTCGGGAGGGCCAGGGTGGTCGCTTAGAAGCAGCTGTGGTTGCTGTCCATGGCTCTCACACAGAGGAATGAAAACAGTGAGTAAATTCTGTACCTTCAACTGAGGTATCCAGGTTCTCACATTGGGCCTGACTAGGTAAATGGCTCAACCCACAAAGGGCAAGGAAAAGCAGGGTGGGGCTATGGTCCATCTGGGAGTGGTATGAATCCAGGGAGCCTCGACCCCTAGCCAAGGAAGTGGGTGAGTGATTGTGTGACCTTGCCCGGGAAACCATGCTTTACCCACAGATATTTGCAACCCGTGGATCAGGAGATCCCTTCATAAGCCCATGCCACCAGAGTCTTGGGTCAAAGCACAGAGCTGTGTGGAGTCTCAGCAAAGTGCCTACTCAGTCATGCATGGAAACCCAAAAATTTTTGCAGACTCCGGGCTGAATCCAGGGAGCCAAGGGGCATCATTATGCAGGCACCACTCCCATGGTATCTCATAAGTTTAGAGCCATTGGAATTCCAGACAACCAGCGGGTGCAGGCTGGAGACTGCCTGAGATGGACTGAGTTCCTGGAGGGAGGGGCAACTGCCATCTCTGCAGTGCCAATCGTCAATTTTAACCTGCCAGCTCCAGGGAGTCCAGGTGATCCGGATGAGAGGAATTCCCGACAACACAGCACAGCTGCTGAGCCAGATTGTGGCCAGACTGCTTCTTTAAGTGGAGCCCTGATCCATCCTTCCTCACTGGGCAGGGCCTCCCTGTGGGAATTTCAGCAATTATAGCCAAGGTTATATGAACAGAACTCTGATCTCGCTGAGATGGAGCCCCTTGGGGGAGTGGAGGCCGTAGTCTCTGCAGTTCAGCCAACTTAGACTTTCCAGCCTGGTGGCACTGAAGAGTTTCTCTGGGTGGTTCCCAAAGCACAGGGCACCCATTCTCCAAGGGGTAGCCAGACTGCTTCTTTAATCAGGTCCCAGGTCCCTCCTGACTGGGTGAGACCTCCCAACAGGGGTCTCCAGACACCTACTGGAGTATTTGTGAGAGGTGAAGCCAGCTGGAATTCCTGGGTTGAGTGGGGACTTAGAGAACTCTTATGTCTTACAAGAGGATTGTAAAACGCACCAGTCAGCACCCTGTAGCTAGGATTGTAAAATGCACCAATCAATACTCTGTAGCTAGCAAGAGGATTGTAAAATGTGGCAATCAGTGCTCTGTAGCTAGCAAGAGGATTGTAAAATACACCAATCAGCGCTCTGTAAAATGCACCAATCAGCAAGATCCTAAAAGTAGCCAATTGCAGGGAGGATTGAAAAAAGGGCACTCTGATAGGGCAAAAATGGAACATGATGGGGACAAGTAAGGGAATAAAAGCTGGCCACCCCAGCCAGCAGCAGCAACCCGCTTGAGTCCCCTTCCACACTGTGGAAGCTTTGTTCTTTTGCTCTTCACAATAAACCTTGCTACCACTCTCTCTTTGGGACTGTGCCATCTTTAAGAGCTGTAACATTCACTGCGAAGGTCTGCAGCTTCATTCTTGAAGTCAGTGAGACCACGAACCCACCAGAAGGAACCAACTCTGAACACATTTGGACCAGCATCAGGTTGGTGCCTGCCTGGGACAGAGCTCCAAGAGGAAGAAGCAGCCTGCTATCTTTGTTGTTTCACAGCCTTCACTGGTGATACCTCCAGATGTGGGAGGGAGCAAGGAGACTAGGGTCTAAAGTGGACCCCCAGAAAACCACAGCAGCCCTATGGAAGAGTGCCCTGACTGTTAAAAACAAACAAGCAGAAAGCAACAACAACAACATCAGCGTAAAAGATCTCACAGAAATCCCATTCAAAAGTCAACAACTTCAAAGATAAAAGATGGATAAGCCCACAGAGGTGAGAAAGAATCAACACAAAAAATGCTAAAAACTCAAAAAGCTAGAGTGACTCTTCTCCTCCAAATGACCACAACACATCTCTAGCAACAGTGCATAACTGGGCTGAGGCTGAGATGGCTGAATAGACAGAAGTAGGCTTCAGAAGGTGGGTAAATAATGAACTTTGCTTAGCTAAAGGAGCATGTTCTAACCCAATGCAAAGAAGTTAGGAATCATGATAAAATAAAACAGGAGATGATAACCAGAATAGCCAGTTTGGAGAGGAACATAATTGATCTGATAGAGCTGAAAAACACAACATGAAAATGTCACAATGCAATCATCAGTATCAATAGCAGAATAGACCAAGAGGAGGAAAAAATATCAAAGCTTAAAGAATATCTTTCTGAAATAAGCAACATAAGAATAGAAAAAAGAAGAATGAAAAGGTATGAACAAAAGCTCTGAGAAATATGAGATTATGTAGACAGACTGAACCTAAAACTGATTGGGGTATCTGAAAAAATGGGAAGAAGGGAACCGAGTTGGAAAACACACTTCAGAAGAACTTCCCCAGCAAGACAGGGCAACATTTGAATTCAGGAAATCCAGTAAGATACTCCATGAGAAGATCAACCTAAGACACATAATCAACAGATTCTCTAAGGTCAAAATGAAAGAAAAAGTGTTAAGAGCAGCCAGAGCCAAAGGCAAGGCCACCTACAAAGGGAATCTCATCAGACTAACAGCAGACCTCTCAGTGGAAACTCTATGAGCCAAAAGAGATTGTGGGGCAGGGGTTGAGTGGAAATATTCAACATTCTTAAAGGAAAGAATTTCCAACACAGAATTTCATATCTGGCCAAACTAAGCTTCATAAGCGAAGGAGAGAAAAGGTCCTTTTCAGACAAGCAAATGCTGAGGAAATTTGTCACCACCAGACCTGCCTTGCAAGAGTTCCTGAAGGAAGCATTAAATATGGAAAGGAAAAACTGTTACTAGCCACTACCAAAACACACTGAAGTACGCAGACCAGTGACACTATGAAGCAAGAACGTAAAGAAGTCTGTGAAATAACCAGCTAGCATCATGATGACAGAATTAAATTTACAGATAAAAATATTAACCTTAAATATAAATGGGCTAAATGTCCCAATTAAAAGACACAGAATGGTAAGCTGAATAGAGTCAGGACCCATCAGGATGCTGTCTTCAAGAGACCCATCTCATGTGCAAAGTACACATGGGCTCAAAATAAAGGGATGGAGGAAAACTTACCAAGCAAATGGGAAACAGAAAAAAGCAGAGGTGGCGATCCTAGTTTCTGACAAAACAGAATTTAAACCAACAGAGATTTAAAAAAGGCAACATTATCTAATTGTAAGGGGTCAATTCAACAAGAAGAGTTAACTATCCTAAATATATATGCACCCAATATAGGAGCACCCTGATTCATAAAGTGAGTTCTCAGAGACATTCAAAGAGACTTAGACTCCCACACAATAAGAGTGGGAGACTTTAGCACCCCATTGACAATATTACACAATCAAGACAGAAAATTAACAAAGATACTCAGGACCTTAACTCAGCTCTGGATCAAGTGGATCTGATTTTATATATATATATATATATATATATATAAAATATGTAATATATATTATATATTACATGTAAATGTATATTTTTATATTTTATATGTATATTTATATATTATATATTATATGTATATTTTATATATAATATATTGTATATATTTATTTATATTTATTTATATTTATAAATAAAATATATATAATACATAAAATATATATACTATATGTTATATAAAAATATATATTATATATCATATATGATATATGATATATAATATATATCAAAATATATCATATATCATATATCATATATCATATATATGTATCAAAATATATTATATATCATATAATATATATCGTATATAATCAGGTCCACTTGATACAAAGCTGAGTTAAGGTCCTGAATATCTTTGTTAATATATGCTATATTTGTTAATATATGTTATATATATGTTAATATATATTATAATATATACATACAACAGAACATACATTCTTCTCATTGTGATTTTGATTTGCGTTTCTCTAAAGATCAGTGATGTTGAACTTTTTTTCATATGCTTGTTTGCTGCATTAGTGTCTTATTTTGAGAAGTGTCTGTTCATGTTCTTTGCCTACTTTTTAAAGGGGTTCTTTGTTTTTTCTTGTAAATTTGTATTTCTGTGACGTCAGTGGTGGTATCCTCCTTATCATTTCTAGTTTATTTGATTCTCACTTTTTAAATTTATTATTCTAGCTAGCAGTCTATCTATTATATTAACTTTTTTCCACAAAGCCAGTTCCTGGATTTGTTGATTTTTTGAAAAGATTCTTGTTATCTTTATCTTCTTTAGTTCAGCTCTGATTTTGATTATTTATTGTCCTCTCCTAGCTTTGGTGTTTGCTTGCTCTTGGTTCTCTAGTTCTTTTAGTTGTGATGTTAGGCTGTTGATTTAAGATCTTTGTAGCTGTTTGATGTGGGCTTTTAGTGGTATAAATTTCCTTCTTAATACACTTGAGCTGTGTCCCAGAGATTCTGGAATGTTGTCTCTTTCTTCTCAGGTGTTTAAAATAACTTATTGATTTCTGTCTTAATTTCATTATTTACACAAGAGTCATTCAGGAGCAGGTTGTTCAATTTCCATGATTAGTTGTGTGGTTTGAGTGAGTTTCTTAATCTCGAGTTCTAATTTTATTGCACTGTACTCTGAGAGACTCTGTTATAATTTCAGTTCTTTTTCATTTGCCGATGAATGTTTTACTTCCAATTGTGTGATGAATTTTAGAGTAAGTGCCATGTGGTGATGAGAAGACTTATTTATGGCAAGGAGTTTCTTCTGGACAGTTAAATTGGTTTGTGAGGTCCACCCTGTCTTATAAGTGGTGGAAAATTAGAGGCTTGTCAATAGTAAAGGGTTTGGATGCCATCTAGCCACTGCTTTTCTCCTTTGAAGTATTCTACCTTTATTTGTAATAACCAACCTTACTGAATAGTAACACTCAATTACAAATTTTCCACTTTAAATTGAGGAACAAAGAGGTGGGCTTTCCCTGTTAAGTTATTTTGTAAGAATGCAGAAATTTCTATAATGTAAAATGTAAAGATAAAGAGCATCCCATGCTCCATTTGTATTTCTTGTTATACAAATTGTCACATGAACATAGAGATGTTTAAGGCTTTCTTTGCCTTGCTTTTCTAATGTCAGTTTTCCAAATTTATGTATTCACAAATAAAATAAGGAGTGTCATAAGAAAAGTGACTGTGAAGTTCTCATTGTGCTTCTGCCAAATTACCAAATTATCTAAGCACCCTATGTGATACTCAATGTTTTAATTTGGTTTTAGTATTGATAACTTATTTTTAAATTTTGGGTAATAATAAAACAGTATGAAATTATCATGTTAAGTGAAACTTAAAACTGGAATTCTTCTCAATAATAATCATTAGTTAGCCACTTAATGGTATAAAGTTTTTTAAGTACTAGGGTTTGTAGTCCTAACTACTTGGAGGCTGAGGTAGGAGGATCACTTGAGCCCGGTAGGTCAATGCTGCAGTAAGCCGTGATCACGTCCCTGAACTCTAATCTGGGCAACAGAGCAAGACTCTGTTTTGAAATTTTTTTTTTTAAAGATTATTTATGCATTATCGTTCAAATGACTGAGAGGCACAGGGTAACTGGAAGAAACCCAAAAAGGCAAACAAAGAGCCCATTTCACTACACTCTCTGAAGTCTCCACAAAATATCAACTACATTGAAAAGTAAAAAAGAATAATTCAAACTATTTTAATTAATCACATTTTACCTACAGCCACAGCAGATGTCACTGTTGTAACTGAGGAGAGTTTCTGTAGACAAAGGTGACCAACTAAAAATGTATCTTTTAAATATAGAAAAATTATCACGTTTTCTCCAGAAATATTTACTATACACAATAAAAATACAAGTATATTTCATAATATATTTATATAGACTTTATTTTAGAGCAGTTTTGGGTTCTAGGAAAATCATGTGAAATGTAAAAGGATTTCTGTGTACTTCCGGCCCTATTTATGCACAGCCTCCTCACTATCAATATTCCCTACTAGAGTAGTGGTACATTTGTTACAATCAATGAAACTACATTTACACATCATTACCATCCAAAGTCCATAGTTTACCTTAAGGTTTCACTATTGACGTTGTATATTTTATGGGTTTGAACAAATGTATACTGAACAAATGTATAAAGATATGTATCCAGAATTATAGTAACATGCTGAATAATTTCATGGTTTAAACATTCTCTGTGCTCTTCCAGTTCATCCCTCCTTCGTGCAGTCCCTAGCTAACATGAATTATTTTTCTGTCTTCATAGTTCTGCTGTTTCCAGTATGTCATATAGTTAGAATTGTACAGTCTGTATCTTTTTTAGATTCACTTCTTTTACTTAATAGTATGCATTTACATTTCCTCAGTGTATTTTCATGGTGTGATGGCTCATTTCTTTTTGATAGTGAACAATATTCTTTTGTATGGATACACGAAAGTTTATTTATCTATTTATTTACTGAAGGACATCTTGACTGTTTTCTAGTTTGGGCAATTATGAATAAAGCTGCTCTAAACACCTGTGTTCAGAATTTTGTGTGGATATATGTTTTCAATTCATTTGGGTAAATATCAAAGAGCATGACTGCTGGATTATATGGTGAGAATACGTTTGGTTTAATAAGAAACCGCCAAACTGTCTTCCTGTTGCTCCACATTCTCATTTCCATATGGTGTTGTCAGCATTTTGGATTTTATAGGTGTGTCCTAGAATCTCATTAATCTTTCAATTTGAAATTCCCCAATGAAATACCATTTTGAGCATTTTTTATATTTCTATTTGCCATTTGTGTATTTCTTCAGTGAAGTTTGAGTTTAAGTATTTTGTTCATTTTATTTTTTTTAATTGTTGAGGTTTTTTAGAATAGACTTTATTTTTAGAGCAGTTTTAGTTTCACAGGAAAATTGAGAGGAAAGTACAGAGAGTTCTCAGGTGCCCATCAGCTTTCCAACATGCACAGCCTCCTCGACTAACAACATCCCCCACCAAAATGGTACATATGTTGCAATCAACGAACCTACACTGACATACCTTTATCACCCAAAGTCTGTAGTTTACATTAGGGTTCACTCTTGCGTTGTATGTCCTGTGGGTCTTGACAAATGTTTAAAGCCACATATCTACCATTATACTACCACAAAAAAGAGTTTCACTGTAATAAAATTCCTCTGTTCTCTGCCTTTTCTTTTTTTCATTATAATTATTTTTATTTTTATTATACTTTAAGTTCTAGGGTACATGTGCATAACGTGCAGGTTTGTTACATATGTATACTTGTGCGATGTTGGTGTGCTGCACCCATCAACTCGTCAGCACCCATCAATTCATCATTTATATCATGTATAACTCCCCAATGCAATCCCTCCCCCCTCCCCCCTCCCCATGATAGGCCCCAGTGTGTGATGTTCCCCTTCCCGAGTCCAAGTGATCTCATTGTTCAGTTCCCACCTATGAGTGAGAACATGCGGTGTTTGGTTTTCTGTTCTTGTGATAGTTTGCTAAGAATGATGGTTTCCAGCTGCATCCATGTCCCTACAAAGGACGCAAACTCATCCGTTTTTATGGCTGCATAATATTCCAAGGTGTATATGTGCCACATTTTCTTAATCCAGTCTGTCACAGATGGACATTTGGGTTGATTCCAAGTCTTTGCTATTGTGAATAGTGCCACAATAAACATACGTGTGCATGTGTCTTTATAGCAGCATGATTTATAATCCTTTGGGTATATACACAGTAATTGGACGACTGGGTCAAATGGTATTTCTAGTTATAGATCCTTAAGGAATTGCCACACTGTATTCCACAATGGTTGAACTAGTTTACAATCACACCAACAGTGAAAAAGTGTTCCTATTTCTCCACATCCTCTCCAACACCTGCTGTTTCCTGATTTTTTAATGATTGCCATTCTAACTGGTGTGAGATGGTATCTCATTGTGGTTTTGATTTGCATTTCTCTGATGGCGAGTGATGATGAGCATTTTTTCATGTGTCTGTTGGCTGTATGAATGTCTTCTTCTGAGAAATGTCTGTTCATATCCTTTGCCACTTTTTGAAGGGGTTGTTTGTTTTTTTCTTGTATAGTTGTTTGAGTTCTTTGTAGATTCTGGATATTAGCCCTTTGTCAGATGAGTAGATTGCAAAAATTTTCTCCCATTCTGCAGGTTGCCTGTTCACTCTGATGGTAGTTTCTTTTGCTGTGCAGAAGCTCTTTAGTTTAATGAGATCCCATTTGTCAATTTTGGCTTTTGCTGCCGTTGCTTTTGGTGTTTTAGACATGAAGTCCTTGCCCATGCCTATGTCCTGAATGGTACTACCTAGATTTTCTTCTAGGGATATTATGGTATTAGGTATAACATTTAAGTCTTTAATCCATCTTGAATTAATCTTCGTATAAGGGGTAAGGAAAGGATCCAGTTTCAGCTTTCTCCTTATGGCTAGCCAATTTTCCCAGCACCATTTATTAAATAGGGAATCCTTTCCCCATTTCTTGTTTCTCTCAGGTTTGTCAAAGGTCAGATGGTTGTAGATGAGTGGTATTATTTCTGAGGGCTCTGTTCTGTTCCATTGGTCTATATCTCTGTTTTGGTAGCAGTACCATGCTGTTTTGGTTACTGTAGCCTTGTAGTATAGTTTGAAGTCAGGTAGCGTGACGCCTCCAGCTTTGTCCTTTTGACTTAGGATTGTCTTGGCAATGCGGGCTCTTTTTTGGTTCCATATGAACTTTAAAGCAGTTTTTTCCAATTCTGTGAAGAAAGTCATTGGTAGCTTGATGGGGATGGCATTGAATCTATAAATAACCTTGGGCAGTATGGCCATTTTCATGATATTAATTCTTCCTATCCATGAGCATGGTATGTTCTTCCATTTGTTTGTGTCCTCTTTGATTTCACTGAGCAGTGGTTTGTAGTTCTCCTTGAAGAGGTCCTTTACATCCCTTGTAAGCTGGATTCCTAGGTATTTTATTCTCTTTGAAGCAATTGTGAATGGAAGTTCATTCCTGATTTGGCTCTCTGCTTGTCTGTTACTGGTGTATAAGAATGCTTGTGATTTTTGCACATTAATTTTGTATCCTGAGACTTTGCTGAAGTTGCTTATCAGCTTAAGGAGATTTTGGGCTGAGACAATGGGGTTTTCTAAATATACAATCATGTCATCTGCAAACAGGGACAATTTGACTTCCTCTTTTCCTAACTGAATACCCTTGATTTCTTTCTCTTGCCTGATTGCCCTAGCCAGAACTTCCAACACTATGTTGAATAGGAGTGGTGAGAGAGGGCATCCCTGTCTTGTGCCAGTTTTCAAAGGGAATTTTTCCAGTTTTTGCCCATTCAGTATGATATTAGCTGTGGGTTTGTCATAAATAGCTCTTATTATTTTGAGGTACGTTCCATCAATACCGAATTTATTGAGCGTTTTTAGCATGAAGGGCTGTTGAATTTTGTCAAAAGCCTTTTCTGCCTCTATTGAGATAATCATGCGGTTCTTGTCTTTGGTTCTGTTTATATGCTGGATTACGTTAATTCATTTGCGAATGTTGAACCAGCCTTGCATCACAGGGATGAAGCCCACTTGATCATGGTGGATAAGCTTTTTGATAGGCTGCTGAATCCGGTTTGCCAGTATTTTATTGAGGATTTTTGCATCGATGTTCATCAGGGATATTGGTCTAAAATTCTCTTTTTTTGTTGTGTCTCTGCCAGGCTTTGGTATCAGGATGATGTTGGCCTCATAAAATGAGTTCGGGAGGATTCCCTCTTTTTCTATTGATTGGAATAGTTTCAGAAGGAATGGTACCAGCTCCCCCTTGTACCTCTGGTAGAATTCAGCTGTGAATCCTTCTGGTCCTGGACTTTTTTTTGGTGGGTAGGCTATTAATTCTTGTCTCAATTTCAGAGCCTGCTCTTGGTCTCTTCAGGGATTTAACTTCTTCCTGGTTTAGTCTTGGGAGAGTGTAAGTGTCCAGGAAATTATCCATTTCTTCTAGATTTTTTAGTTGATTTGCGAAGAGGTGTTTATAGTATTCTCTGATGGTAGTTTGTATTTCTGTGGGGTCGGTGGTGATATCCCCTTTATCATTTTTTATTGCGTCTATTTGATTCCTCTCTCTTTTCTTCGTTATTAGTCTTGCTAGTGGTCTGTCAATTTTGTTGATCTTTTCAAAAAACCAACTCCTGGATTCATTGATTTTTTGGAGGGTTTTTTGTGTCTCTATCTCCTTCAGTTCGGCTCTGATCTTAGTTATTTCTTGCCTTCTGCTAGCTTTTGAATGTGTTTGCTCTTGCCTCTCTAGTTCTTTTAATTGTGATGTTAGAGTGTCAATTTTAGATCTTTCCTGCTTTCTCTTGTGGGCATTTAGTGCTATAAATTTCCCTCTACACACTGCTTTAAATGTGTCCCAGAGATTCTGGTATGTTGTATCTTTGCTCTCATTGGTTTCAAAGAACATCTTTATTTCTGCTTTCATTTCGTTATGTACCCAGTAGTCATTCAGGAGCAGGTTGTTCAATTTCCATGTAGTTGAGCGGTTTTGATTGAGTTTCTTAGTCCTGAGTTCTAGTTTGATTGCACTGTGGTCTGAGAGACGGTGTGTGATAATTTCTGTTCTTTTCCATTTGCTGAGGAGTGCTTTACTTCCAATTATGTGGTCAATTTTGGAATAAGTGTGATGTGGTGCTGAGAAGAATGTATATTCTGTTGATTTAGGGTGGAGAGTTCTCTAGATGTCTATTAGGTCCACTTGGTGCAGAGATGAGTTCAATTCCTGGATATCCTTGTTAACTTTCTGTCTCGTTGATCTGTCTAATGTTGACAGTGGGGTGTTGAAGTCTCCCATTATTACTGTGTGGGAATCTAAGTCTCTTTCTAAGTCTCTAAGGACTTGCTTTATGAATCTGGGTGCTCCTGTGTTGGGTGCATATATATTTAGGAGAGTTAGCTCTTCCTGTTGAATTGATCCCTTTACCATTATGTAATGGCCTTCTTTGTCTCTTTTGATCTTTGATGGTTTAAAGTCTGTTTTATCAGAGACTAGGATTGCAACTCCTGCTTCTTTTTGTTCTCCATTTGCTTGGTAGATCTTCCTCCATCCCTTTATTTTGAGCCTATGTATGTCTCTGCATGTGAGATGGTTCTCCTGAATACAGCAGACTGATGGGTCTTGAGTCTTTATGCAGTTTGCCAGTCTGTGTCTTTTAATTGGAGCATTTAGTCCATTTACATTGAAGGTTAATATTGTTATGTGTGAACTTGATCCTGCCATTATGATATTAACTGGTTATTTTGCTCGTTAGTTGATGCAGTTTCTTCCTAGCCTCGATGGTCTTTACATTTTGGCATGTTTTTGCAATGGCTGGTACCGGTTGTTCCTTTCCATGTTTAATGCCTCCTTCAGGGTCTCTTGTAAGGCAGGCCTGGTGGTGACAAAATCTCTAAGCATTTGCTTATCTGTAAAGGATTTTATTTCTCCTTCACTGATGAAACTTAGTTTGGGTGGATATGAAATTCTGGGTTTAAAATTCTTTTCTTTAAGAACGTTGAATATTGGCCCCCACTCTCTTCTGGCTTGTAGAGTTTCTGCTGAGAGATCTGCTGTTAGTCTGATGGGCTTCCCTTTGTGGGTAACCCGACCTTTCTCTCTGGCTGCCCTGAAGATTTTTTCCTCATTTCAACTTTGGTGAATCTGGCAATTATGTGTCTTGGAGTTGCTCTTCTGGAGGAGTACCTTTGTGGCGTTCTCTGTATTTCCTGAATTTGAATGTTGGCCTGCCCTACTAGGTTGGGGAAGTTCTCCGGCGTGATATCCTGAAGATATCCATTTTCCCACTCACTTTCAGGCACCCCAATGAGACGTAGAGTTGGTCTTTTTACATAATCCCATACTTCTTGCAGGCTCCTTTCATTTCTTTTTCTTCTTTTTTCTTTTGGTTTCTCTTCTCGCTTCATTTCATTCATTTGATCCTCAATCGCTGATACTCTTTCTTCCAGTTGGTCGACTCGGTTACTGAAGTTTGTGCATTTGTCACGTATTTCTCGTGTCATGGTTTTCATCTCTGTCATTTCATTTATGACCTTGTCTGCATTACTTAGTCTAGCTGTCAGTTCCTCCACTCTTTTTTCAAGATTTTTAATTTCTTTGCACTGGGTACGTAATTCCTCCTTTAGCTCTGAGAAGTTTGATGGACTGAAGCCTTCTTCTCTCATCTCCTCAAAGTCATTCTCTGACTAGCTTCGATCCGTTGCTGGTGATGGGCTGCGCTCCTTTGCAGGGGGAGATGCGCTCTTATTTTTTGAATTTCCAGCTTTTCTGCCCTGCTTCTTCCCCATCTTTGTGGTTTTATCTGTCTCTGGTCTTTGATGATGGTGACGTACTGATGGGGTTTTGGTATAGGTGTCCTTCGTGTTTGATAGTTTTCCTTCTGACAGTCAGGACCCTCAGCTGTAGGTCTGTTGGAGATTGCTTGAGGTCCACTCCAGACCCTGTTTGCCTGGGTATCAGCAGCAGAGGTTGCAGAAGATACAATATTGCTGAACAGCGAGTGTACCTTTCTGATTCTTCCTTTGGAAGCTTCCTCTCAGGGGTGTACTCCACCCTGTGAGGTGTGGGGTGTCAGACTGCCCCTAGTGGGGGATGTCTCCCAGTTAGACTACTCGGGGGTCAGGGACCCACTTGAGCAGGCAGTCTGTTCATTCTCAGATCTCAACCTCCGTGTTGGGAGATCCACTGCTCTCTTCAAAGCTGTCAAACAGAGTCGTTCGTGTCTGCACAGGCCTCTGCTGCTTCCCTTTTTTTTTTTTTTTTTTTTTACCTGTGCCCTGTCCCCAGAGGTGGAGTCTACATAGACAGGCAGGTTTCCTTGAGCTGCTGTGAGCTCCACCCAGTTCGAGCTTCCCAGCGGCTTTGTTTACCTACTTAAGCCTCAGCAATGGTGGGCGCCCTTCCCTCAGCCTCGCTGCTGCCTTGCGGTTAGATCGCCGCAGACTGCTGTGTTAGCAATGAGGGAGTTAACTGATTTTCCAGGTGTTGTGTGTCTCAGTTCCCCTGGCTAGGAGAAGGGATTCCCTTCCCCCTTGCGCTTCCTAGGTGAGGCGATGCCTCGCCCTGCTTCAGCTCTCGCTGGTCAGGTGCAGCAGCTGACCAGCACTGATTGTCTGGCACTCCCTAGTGAGATGACCCCAGTACCTCAGTTGAAAATGCAGAAATCACCGGTCTTCTGTGTCGCTCGCGCTGGGAGTTGGAGACTGGAGCTGTTCCTATTTGGCGATCTTGCTCCGCCCCCTGTTCTCTGCCTTTTCATCCCCTTTTCTGATCTAAGCCCTGACAACCACTGATCTTTTTATTTTATTCATAATATTGTTTTTTGGACATATAGTTGTAATCATATAATCTATCATTTTCATATTGGCTCCTTTTTCTTAGCAATATGCATTCTGGTGATTCCACATCTTTTCATGGCTTGATAGCTTGTTTCTTTTTAATGCTGAATGATATCCCATTGTTTGGATGTAAACCAATTTATTTACTCATTTATCTACTGAAGGAAATCTTGGTTGCTTTCGAATTTTTGGTATTGTGAATAAAGATGCTATAAACATTTGCCTGAAGAGTTTTTGTGGGCATAAGTTTTTAATTCAATTGGGTAAATACCCACGAGCACAACTGCCGGATCACATGGTAAGGCATGTTTAATATTGTAAGAAACTGCCAACAGTCTTGTAAAGTTTCTGTTCCATTTTGCATTTCCACTAGCAGTGAATGAGCGCTCCTATCGTTCTACATTCTTGCCAGCAATTGGTGTTGTCAGTGTTCTAGATTTTGGCTGTTCTAATAGGTGTGTAGTGGTTTCTCATTGTAGTTTTATTTCCAGTGTATGCCTTTTGATTTTTTGTATATACCTTCTTTATGTATCTTCTTTGGTGATGTGCCTGTTCAGGTCTTTCACTTATTTTTTAAATTGCTTGGTTATTTTCTTATTGTTGAGATTTTAGAGTTCTTTTAAGTTTCTTACCTGGGTATATTGTATGATGCTAAGGTTTGTGGTACAAATGATTCTGTCACCCAAGTACTGAGCATTGTACCCAATAAGTAGCTTTTCAATTCTTGACTCCTATGTCCCCAGTAGTCCCTAGTGTCAATTATTGTCTTCTGCATGTCCATGAGTACCCAATGTTTAGCTCCCAATTAAAAGCGAGAACATACAGTATTTGGTTTTGTATCTCTGCATTAATTCACTTAGGATAATGGTCTCTAACTGCATTCATGTTGCTGCAAAGAATATAATCTCATTCTCTTTTATGGTTGCATAGTATTCCATGGTATATGCATGACACATTTTCTTTCTTTCTTTTTTTTTTTTTTTGATTTCCAACATGCATTTTCAATTCAGGGGTACATGTGCAGGTTGTGCAGGTTTGTTACATAGGTAAACATGTATCATGGTGGTTTGCTGCACAGATCATCTCATCACCTGTGTATTAAGTCCAGAATCCATCAGCTATTCTTCCTGATGCTTTCTCCTCTGCCACCCACCCTCTGACAGGCCTGGGTGTGTGTTGTTTCACACTTGTTTATGTGTTCTCATCATTCAGTTCCCAACAGTTTCCACTTAAAAGTGAGAATATGCAGTGTTCATTTTCTGTCCCTACATGAGTTTGCTGAGGATAATGGCTTCCAGCTTCATCCATGTCCCAATCTCATTCTTTTTCTTTTTTTTTTTTTTTTCCTCTCTTTTTTTTTTTTTTTTATTATACTTTAAGTTCTAGGGTACATGTGCATAACGTGCAGGTTTGTTACATATGTAAACTTATGCCATGTTGGTGTGCTGCACCCATCAACTCGTCAGCACCCATCAATTCATCATTTATATCATGTATAACTCCCCAATGCAATCCCTCCCTCCTCCCCCCTCCCCCCTCCCCATGATAGACCCCAGTGTGTGATGTTCCCCTTCCCGAGTCCAAGTGATCTCATTGTTCAGTTCCCACCTATGAGTGAGAACATGCGGTGTTTGGTTTTCTCTTCTTGTGATAGTTTGCTAAGAATGATGGTTTCCAGCTGCATCCATGTCCCTACAAAGGACGCAAACTCATCCTTTTTTATGGCTGCATAGTATTCCATGGTGTATATGTGCCACATTTTCTTAATCCAGTCTGTCACAGATGGACATTTGGGTTGATTCCAAGTCTTTGCTATTGTGAATAGTGCCGCAATAAACATACGTGTACATGTGTCTTTGTAGTAGACTAATTTATAATCCTTTGGGTATATACCCAGTAGTGGGATGGCTGGGTCATATGGTACATCTAGTTCTAGATCCTTGAGGAATTGCCATACTGTTTTCCATAATGGTTGAACTAGTTTACAATCCCACCAACAGTGTAAAAGTGTTCCTATTTCTCCACATCCTCTCCAACACCTGTTGTTTCCTGACTTCTTAATGATTGCCATTCTAACTGGTGTGAGATGGTATCTCATTGTGGTTTTGATTTGCATTTCTCTGATGGCCAGTGATGATGAGCATTTTTTCATGTGTCTGTTGGCTGTATGAATATCTTCTTTTGAGAAATGTCTGTTCATATCCTTTCCCCACTTTTTGATGGGGTTGTTTGTTTTTTTCTCGTATATTTGTTTGAGTTCTTTGTAGATTCTGGATATTAGCCCTTTGTCAGATGAGTAGGTTGCAAAAATTTTCTCCCATTCTGTAGGTTGCCTGTTCACTCTGATGGTAGTTTCTTTTGCTGTGCAAAAGCTCTTTAGTTTAATTAGATCCCATTTGTCAATTTTGGCTTTTGCTGCCGTTGCTTTTGGTGTTTTAGACATGAAGTCCTTGCCCATGCCTATGTCCTGAATGGTACTACCTAGATTTTCTTCTAGGGTTTTTATGGTATTAGGTCTAACATTTAAGTCTCTAATCCATCTTGAATTAATCTTCGTATAAGGGGTAAGGAAAGGATCCAGTTTCAGCTTTCTACTTATGGCTAGCCAATTTTCCCAGCACCATTTATTAAATAGGGAATCCTTTCCCCATTTCTTGTTTCTCTCAGGTTTGTCAAAGATCAGATGGCTGTAGATGTGCGGTATTATTTCTGAGGACTCTGTTCTGTTCCATTGGTCTATATCTCTGTTTTGGTACCAGTACCATGCTGTTTTGGTTACTGTAGCCTTGTAGTATAGTTTGAAGTCAGGTAGCGTGACGCCTCCAGCTTTGTCCTTTTGACTTAGGATTGTCTTGGCAATGCGGGCTCTTTTTTGGTTCCATATGAACTTTAAAGCAGTTTTTTCCAATTCTGTGAAGAAAGTCATTGGTAGCTTGATGGGGATGGCATTGAATCTATAAATAACCTTGGGGAGTATGGCCATTTTCACGATATTGATTCTTCCTATCCATGAGCATGGTATGTTCTTCCATTTGTTTGTGTCCTCTTTGATTTCACTGAGCAGTGGTTTGTAGTTCTCCTTGAAGAGGTCCTTTACATCCCTTGTAAGCTGGATTCCTAGGTATTTTATTCTCTTTGAAGCAATTGTGAATGGAAGTTCATTCCTGATTTGGCTCTCTGCTTGTCTGTTGCTGGTGTATAAGAATGCTTGTGATTTTTGCACATTAATTTTGTATCCTGAGACTTTGCTGAAGTTGCTTATCAGCTTAAGGAGATTTTGGGCTGAGACAATGGGGTTTTCTAAATATACAATCATGTCATCTGCAAACAGGGACAATTTGACTTCTTCTTTTCCTAACTGGATACCCTTGATTTCTTTCTCTTGCCTGATTGCCCTAGCCAGAACTTCCAAGACTATGTTGAATAGGAGTGGTGAGAGAGGGCATCCCTGTCTTGTGCCAGTTTTCAAAGGGAATTTTTCCAGTTTTTGCCCATTCAGTATGATATTAGCTGTGGGTTTGTCATAAATAGCTCTTATTATTTTGAGGTACGTTCCATCAATACCGAATTTATTGAGCGTTTTTAGCATGAAGGGCTGTTGAATTTTGTCAAAAGCCTTTTCTGCATCTATTGAGACAATCATGTGGTTCTTGTCTTTGGTTCTGTTTATATGCTGGATTACGTTTATTGATTTGCGAATGTTGAACCAGCCTTGCATCCCAGGGATGAAGCCCACTTGATCATGGTGGATAAGCTTTTTGATGTGCTGCTGAATCCGGTTTGCCAGTATTTTATTGAGGATTTTTGCATCAATGTTCATCAGGGATATTGGTCTAAAATTCTCTTTTTTTGTTGTGTCTCTGCCAGGCTTTGGTATCAGGATGATGTTGGCCTCATAAAATGAGTTAGGGAGGATTCCCTCTTTTTCTATTGATTGGAATAGTTTCAGAAGGAATGGTACCAGCTCCTCCTTGTACCTCTGGTAGAATTCAGCTGTGAATCCATCTGGTCCTGGACTTTTTTTGGTGGGTAGGCTATTAATTGTTGCCTCAATTTCAGAGCCTGCTATTGGTCTATTCAGGGATTCAACTTCTTCCTGGTTTAGCCTTGGGAGAGTGTAAGTGTCCAGGAAATTATCCATTTCTTCTAGATTTTCTAGTTGATTTGCGTAGAGGCGTTTATAGTATTCTCTGATGGTAGTTTGTATTTCTGTGGGGTCAGTGGTGATATCCCCTTTATCATTTTTTATTGCATCTATTTGATTCCTCTCTCTTTTTTTCTTTATTAGCCTTGCTAGCGGTCTGTCAATTTTGTTGATCTTTTCAAAAAACCAACTCCTGGATTCATTGATTTTTTGGAGGGTTTTTTGTGTCTCTATCTCCTTCAGTTCTGCTCTGATCTTAGTTATTTCTTGCCTTCTGCTAGCTTTTGAATGTGATTGCTCTTGCCTCTCTAGTTCTTTTAATTGTGATGTTAGAGTGTCAATTTTAGATCTTTCCTGCTTTCTCTTGTGGGCATTTAGTGCTATAAATTTCCCTCTACACACTGCTTTAAATGTGTCCCAGAGATTCTGGTATGTTGTATCTTTGTTCTCATTGGTTTCAAAGAACATCTTTATTTCCGCTTTCATTTCGTTATGTACCCAGTAGTCATTCAGGAGCAGGTTGTTCAGTTTCCATGTAGTTGAGCGGTTTTGATTGAGTTTCTTAGTCCTGAGTTCTAGTTTGATTGCACTGTGGTCTGAGAGACAGTTTGTTATAATTTCTGTTCTTTTACATTTGCTGAGGAGTACTTTACTTCCAATTATGTGGTCAATTTTGGAATAAGTGCGATGTGGTGCTGAGAAGAATGTATATTCTGTTGATTTGGGGTGGAGAGTTCTATAGATGTCTATTAGGTCCGCTTGGTGCAGAGATGAGTTCAATTCCTGGATATCATTGTTAACTTTCTGTCTCGTTGATCTGTCTAATGTTGACAGCGGAGTGTTGAAGTCTCCCATTATTATTGTATGGGAGTCTAAGTCTCTTTGTAAGTCTCTAAGGACTTGCTTTATGAATCTGGGTGCTCCTGTATTGGGTGCATTTATATTTAGGAGAGTTAGCTCTTCCTGTTGAATTGATCCCTTTACCATTATGTAATGGCCTTCTTTGTCTCTTTTGATCTTTGATGGTTTAAAGTCTGTTTTATCAGAGACTAGGATTGCAACCCCTGCTTTTTTTTGTTCTCCATTTGCTTGGTAGATCTTCCTCCATCCCTTTATTTTGAGCCTATGTATGTCTCTGCATGTGAGATGGGTCTCCTGAATACAGCAGACTGATGGGTCTTGACTCTTTATCCAGTTTGCCAGTCTGTGTCTTTTAATTGGAGCATTTAGTCCATTAACATTTAAGGTTAATATTGTTATGTGTGAACTTGATCCTGCCATTATGATATTAACTGGTTATTTTGCTCGTTAGTTGATGCAGTTTCTTCCTAGCCTCGATGGTCTTTACATTTTGCCAAGTTTTTGCGATGGCTGGTACCGGTTGTTCCTTTCCATGTTTAGGGCTTCCTTCAGGGTCTCTTGTAAGGCAGGCCTGGTGGTGACAAAATCTCTAAGCATTTGCTTATCTGTAAAGGATTTTATTTCTCCTTCACTTATGAAACTTAGTTTGGCTGGATATGAAATTCTGGGTTGAAAATTCTTTTCTTTAAGAACGTTGAATATTGGCCCCCACTCTCTTCTGGCTTGTAGAGTTTCTGCCGAGAGATCTGCTGTTAGTCTGATGGGCTTCCCTTTGTGGGTGACCCGACCTTTCTCTCTGGCTGCCCTTAAGATTTTTTCCTTCATTTCAACTTTGGTGAATCTGGCAATTATGTGTCTTGGAGTTGCTCTTCTGGAGGAGTATCTTTGTGGCGTTCTCTGTATTTCCTGAATTTGAATGTTGGCCTGCCCTACTAGGTTGGGGAAGTTCTCCTGGATGATATCCTGAAGAGTGTTTTCCAACTTGGTTCCATTTTCCCCCTCACTTTCAGGCACCCCAATCAGACGTAGATTTGGTCTTTTTACGTAATCCCATACTTCTTGCAGGCTTTGCTCATTTCTTTTTCTTCTTTTTTCTTTTGGTTTCTCTTCTCGCTTCATTTCATTCATTTGATCTTCAATCGCTGATACTCTTTCTTCCAGTTGATCGAGTCGGTTACTGAAGCTTGTGCATTTGTCACGTATTTCTCGTGTCATGGTTTTCATCTCTGTCATTTCGTTTATGATCTTCTCTGCATTAATGAGTCTAGCTGTCAATTCTTCCACTCTTTTTTCAAGATTTTTAGTTTCTTTGCGCTGGGTACGTAATTCCTCCTTTAGCTCTGATAAGTTTGATGGACTGAAGCCTTCTTCTCTCCTCTCGTCCAAGTCATTCTCTGACCAGCTTTGATCCGTTGCTGGTGATGGGCTGCGCTCCTTTGCAGGGGGAGATGCGCTCTTATTTTTTGAATTTCCAGCTTTTCTGCCCTGCTTCTTCCCCATCTTTGTGGTTTTATCTGTCTCTGGTCTTTGATGGTGGTGACGAACTGATGGGGTTTTGGTATAGGTGTCCTTCCTGTTTGATAGTTTTCCTTCTGACAGTCAGAAGGACTCTCTGTTGGTCTGTTGGAGATTGCTTGAGGTCCACTCCAGACCCTGTTTGCCTGAGTATCAGCAGCAGAGGTTGCCGAAGATAGAATATTGCTGAACAGCGAGTGTACCTGTCTGATTCTTCCTTTGGAAGTGTCCTCTCAGGGGTGTACTCCACCCTGTGAGGTGTGGGGTGTCAGACTGCCCCTAGTGGGGGATTTCTCCCAGCTAGGCTACTCAGGGGTCAGGGACACACCTGAGCAGGCAGTCTGTCCGTTCTCAGATCTCAACCTCCGCGTTGGGAGATCCGCGGCTCTCCCCAAAGCTGTCAGACAGAGTCGTTCGCGTCTGCACCGGCTCCCGCTACTTCCCCTGTTGGTCTTCAGCTGTGCGCTGTCCCCAGAGGTGGAGACTACAGAGACAGGCAGGCTTCCTTGAGCTGCTGTGAGCTCCACCCAGTTGAAGCTTCCCAGCGGCTTTGTTTACCTACTTAAGCCTCAGCAATGGCGGGCGCCCCTCCCCCAGCCTCGCTGCTGCCTTGCGGATAGATCGCGGCAGACTGCTGTGTTAGCAGTGAGGGAGGCTTCGTGGGCGTGGGACCCTCCCGGCCAGGTGTGGGATATATTCTCCTGGAATGCCTGTATGCTTACAGCGCAGTATTGGGGTGGGAGTTACCCGATTTTCCAGGTGTTGTGTGTCTCAGTTCCCCTGGCTAGGAAAACGGATCCCCTTCCCCCTTGCACTTCCAGGTGAGGCGATGCCTCGCCCTGCTTCAGCTCTCGCTGGTCAGGCTGCAGCAGCTGACCAGCACCGATTGTCCGGCACTCCCTAGTGAGATGACCCCAGTACCTCAGTTGAAAATGCAGAAATCACCGGTCTTCTGTGTCGCTCGCGCTGGGAGTTGGAGACTGGAGTTGTTCCTATTCGGCCATCTTGCTCCGCCCCCTTTTTTTTTCATCTCATTCTTTTTCATGGCTGCACTGTATTCCTTGGTGTATATGTACCACAGTTTTTTATCCAGTTTATCACTGATGGGCATTTAGGTTGATTCCATGTCCTTGCTATTGTGAATAATGATGCAGTAAACATAGGCATGGATGTATCTTTACAATAGAACTATTTATATTACTTTGGGTATATACCCAGTGATGGGGTAGCTGGGTCAAATGGTGTTTCTGTCTCTAGCTCTTT
This sequence comes from Rhinopithecus roxellana, assembly GCF_007565055.1. Classification (NCBI taxonomy): domain Eukaryota; kingdom Metazoa; phylum Chordata; class Mammalia; order Primates; family Cercopithecidae; genus Rhinopithecus; species Rhinopithecus roxellana. Next base: position 45,537,612 of record NC_044555.1, read on the forward strand.
GAGAAATTGCTACACTGACTTCCACAATGGTTGAAGTAGTTTACACTCTCACAAACAGTGTAAAAGCTTTCCTTTTTCTCCACAACTTTGCCAGCATTCGTTTTTTTTTTTTTTTTTTTTTTTTTTTTTTTTTAACTTTTTAGTAATAGCCATTCTGCCTGGTGTGAGATGGTATCTTATTGTGGTTTTGATTTGCATTTCTCTAATGATCAGTGATGTTGAGATTTTTTTTTTCATGTTTGTTGGCTGCAAAATGTCTTCCTTTGAGAACTGTCTGTTAATGTCCTTTGGCTGCTTTTTAATAAGATTTTTTGTTTGTTTCTTGAAAATTGGTTTAAGTTTCCTGTAGACTGTGGATATTAGACTTTTGTCAGATGGGTAGATTGCAAACATTTTCTCCCATTCTGTAGGTTGTCTGCCTGCTTACTCTGATGATAGGTTTTTTTTTTTTTTTTTTTTTTTTTTTTTTTTTTTTTTTTTTTTTTTTTTTTTTTGAGGCGGAGTCTCGCTCTGTCGCCCGGACTGGAGTGCAGTGGCCAGATCTCAGCTCACTGCAAGCTCCGCCTCCTGGGTTTACGCCATTCTCCTGCCTCAGCCTCCCGAGTAGCTGGGACTACAGGCGCCCGCCACCTCGCCCGGCTAGTTTTTTTGTATTTTTGGTAGAGATGGGGTTTCACCGTGTTAGCCAGGATGGTCTCGATCTCCTGACCTCGTGATCCGCCCGTCTCGGCCTCCCAAAGTGCTGGGATTACAGGCTTGAGCCACCGCGCCCGGCCTTTTTTTTTTTTTTTTTTTTTTTTGCTGTGCAAGGGCACTTTAATTTAATTAGATTTCACTTGTCAATTTTTGCTTTTGTTACAATTGTTTTTGGCATTTTCCTCTTGAAATCTGCCCGTGCCTATGTGCTGAATGGTATTGTCTATATCTTCTTCTAGGGTTTTTATAGTTTTGGGTATTACATTTAAGAGCTTAATCCATCTTGAGTTAATTTTTGCATAAAGTGTAAGAAAGGAGTTCAGTTTCAATTTTTTGCACATGGCTAGCCAGTTCTTCCAGCACCATTTATTAAATAGGAAATCCTCTTCCCATTTCTTGTTTTTGTCAGGTTTTTTGAAGATCAGATGGTCGTAGGTGTGTTATCTTATTTCTGGATTCTCTGTTCTGTTCCATTGGTCTGTTCCATGTGTCTGTTTTTGTACCAGTACAATGCTGTTTTAATTACTATAGCCTTGCAGCATAGTTTGAATTCAGGTAGCCTGATGCCTCCACCTTTGTTCTTTTTGCTTAATATTGTCTTCGTCATTCAGGCTCTTTTGCAGTTCCATATGAATTATTAAATAGTTTCTTCTAATTCTGTAAAGAATATCAATGGTGGTTTAATGGGAATAGCACTGAATCTGTAAATTTGGGCAGGATGGCGATTTTTGTCACATTGGTTCTTTCTATCGATGATCATGTAATGTTATTCCATTTCCTTTTATTATTTCCCATTTCTTTGAGCAGTGCTTTGTAGTTCTTGAAGACATCCTTTACTTCCCTTGTTAACTAACTTTCTAGATATTTTACTCTTTTGTAGCAATTGTGAATGGGAATTCATTCATGATTTGACTTTCTGCTTCTCTATTTTTGGTTTATAGCAATGCTTGTGAATTTTGCACATTGATTCTGTATCCTGAGATTTTGCTGAAGTTGCTTATCAGCTTAAGAAGCTTTGGGACTGAGACCTTGGAGTTTTCTAGATATAGGATCATATCATCTGCAAAGAAAGATAATTTGGCTTCCTCTCTTCCTACTTGAATACACACTTAATTTTTTTCTCTTACTTGATTGACCTGACCAGAACTTCCAATCCTATGTAGGGTAGGAGTGGTGAGGGAGGACATCCTTGTCTTGTGCCAGATTTCAAGGAGAATGCTTCCCACTTTTGCCCATTCAGTATGATAGTGGCTATGGGTTGGTCATATATGGTTTTTATTGTTTTGAGGTATTTTCTTTCAATACTTATTTGAGAGTTTTTAACATGAAGAGATACAGAATTTTATTGAAGGACTTTTCTGCATCTATTGAGATAAACATGTGGTTTTTGTTTTTAGTTCTGCTTATGTAATGAATTACATTTATTGATTTGCATATGCATCCTGGAGATGAAGCCAACTTGATTGTGGTGGATAAGATACTTGATGTGCTAATGGATTCAGTTTGACAGTATTTTGTTGAGAATTTTTGCGTGAATGTTCATCAAGGATATTGACCTGAAGTTTTCTTTATTTTTTGTATTTCTGCCAGGTTTTTGTATTAGGATGATGCTGGCCTCATAGAATCAGTTAGGGAGGAGTCCCTCCTTTTTAACTGTTTGGAAGAGTTTCAATAGAAATGGTACCAGCTCTTCTTTGCACCTCAGGTAGAACTCAGTTGTCAATCTGTCTGGTTCTGGGCTTTCTTTTGCTTGGTAGGTCATTTATTAGTTCATTTTCAGTACTTGTTATTTGTCTATTCAGGGATTCAATTTCTTCCTGGTTCAGTCTTGGGAGAATGTATGAGTCCAGGAATTTATCCATTGCTTCTAGATTTTATCCTTTATGTGCATAGAGGTGTTTAAGTTGTTCTCTGATTTTTTTTAAAAAAAAATTATATATGCGAGGTCAGTGGTAATGTTCTCCTTATCATTTCTGGTTTGTTTGATTTTCCTACATTTTTTCCTTATTAGTCTACTTAGTAAAACCAGCTTCTGGATTAGTTTTCTTCAAGGCTTTTTTTTGTTTTTGTGTGTGTGTGTGTGTGTGTGTGTGTGTTGTCTTCTTTAGTTCAGCTCTGATCTGGGTTATTTCTTGTCTTCTGATAGCTTTGCTATTTGTTTGCTCTTGGTTCTCTAGTTTAGTTGTGATGTTAGGTTGCCAATTTGAGATCTTTCTAGCTTTCTGATGTGGGCATTTGGTGCTATAAGTTTCCCTTTTAATAATACTTGAGTTGTGTCTCAGAGATTCTGGTATGTTGTATCTTTGTTCTTATTAGTTTAACAGAATTTCTTGATTTCTGCCTTAATTTCATTTTTCACCCAAGGGTCATTCAGGAGCAGGTTGTTCAGTTTCTATGTAGTTGTTTGTTTTTCAGTGAATTTTAAAATTTTGAGTTATAATTTGATTTCATTGTGGTCTGAAAAACTCTTTGTTATGATTTCAGTTCTTTTGCATTTGCTGAGGAGTGTTTTACTGCTGATTATGTGGTCAATTTTAGAGTAAGTGCCATGTGGCAATGATAAGAATGTATATTCTGTTGTGTTTGAGTGGAGAATTCTGTATATTTCTTACAAGTCTATTTGATCTAGAGCTGAGTTCAAGTCCTGAAGATCCTTGTCAATTTTCCATCTCCATGATCTGACTAATATTGTCAGTGGGGGTGTTAAAGTGTCCCACTCTTATTGTGTGGGAGTCTACGTCTCTTTGAAGATCTCTCAGAACTTTCTTTATGAATCTGGGTGCTCCTGTGTTGAATGCATATATATTTATGATAGTTAGTTCCTCTTGTTGAATTAAACCCTTCACCATTATGCAATGGCCTCTTTGTCTTTTTTTATCTTTGTTGGCATAAAGACTGTTATGTCAGAAACTAGGATTGCAACTCAAGCTTTTTTCTGTTTTCCATTTGCTTGGTAAGCTTTCTGCCATCGGTATTTATTTATTTATTTATTTATTTATTTATTTATTTATTTATTTTTGAGACTATGTTTGTCTTGGCATATGAGATGGTTCTTTTGAAGACAGCGTACCAAAGGGTCTTGGTTCTTTATCCAGCTTGTCATCTGTGTCTTTTAATTGAGTCATTTAGCCTGTTTACATTTAAGGTTAATATTGTTATGTGTGGATTTGATCCTGTCATCATGATGCTAGCTGGTTGTTTTGCAGACTTGTTTATGTTGTTGCTTCATGGTGTCACTGGTCTGTTAACTTCAGTGTCTTTTTGTAGTGGCTCGTAATGCTTTTTCTTTCCATATTTAGTGCTTCTTTTAGGAGCTATTGCAAGGCATCCCTGGTGGTAATGAATTTTCTCAGCATTTGCTTGTCTAAAAAGGATAATATTTCACCTTTGCTTATAAAGCTCAGTTTGGCTGGATATGAAATTCTGCACTGGAAATTCTTTCCTCTATGAATGTTGAATATTGGCCCCCAATCTCTTCTGGCTTGTAGGGTTACCACTGAGAGGTCCACTGCTAGTCTGATGGGCTTCCCTTTGCAGGTGGCCTGGCCTTTGTCTCTGGCTGCCCTTAACACTTTTTCTTTCATTTTGACATTGGAGAATCTGTTGATTATGTGTCTTGGGGTTGATCTTCTCATGGAGTATCTTAGTGGGGTTCTCTAGATTTCCTGAATTTGAATGTTGACCTGTCTTGCCAGGTTGCTGGAGTTCTTCTGATGATATCCTGAAGTATGATTTCCAAATTGGTTCCATTCTCCCCGTCTTTTTCAGGTACCGCAATCAGTCATAGATTTGGTCTCTTTACATAATTTCATATTTCTCGGAGGTTTTGTTCATTCTTTTTCATTCTTTTTTCTCTATTCTTGTCTGCCTGTTGTATTTCAGAAAGATAGTCTTCAACCTCTGAGATTAGTTTCTCTGCTTGGTCTATTCTGCTATTAATACTTGTGACTGTATTGTGAAGTTCTTGGAGTGTGTTTTTCAGTTCTAACATGTGAATTATGTTCCTTTCCAAACTAGCTATTTTGGCTGTCACCTCCTGTATTTTTTTCTAATGATTCTTAGCTTCTTTGCATTGGGTTATGATGTGCTCCTTTAGCTAAGTGAAGTTTGTTATTGCATCCCTTCCAAAGGCTACTTCTGGCAGTTAAACCGTCTCAACCTCAGCTCAGTTCTGATCCCTTGCTGTAGAGTTGTTGCAGTCATTTGGAGGAAAAGGGGGCACTCTGGCTTTTTGAGTTTTCAGCATTTTTGTGCTGATTCTTTCTCATCTTTGTGGGCTTATCTACCTTCGATCTTCAAGGTTGCTGACCATTGTATGGGGTTTTTGTGGTTTTATTATTGTTGTTGTTTTCTGTTAGTTTGTTTTTCTTTTAACAGTCTGGCCACTCATTTATAGGGCTACTGTGGTTTGCTGTGGGTCTACTGTAGACCCTTGTTGCCTTGTTTTTCTCCATACCTGGATCTACCACCAGCGAAGGCTGCAAAATAGCAAAGCCCTGCCCCTTTTGCAGTCTGTCACTTCCTCTGGAATCTCTGTCAGAGTGGAGTACTGATCTACGGCTGGCCTGAATGCACCTGTAGGAGGTGGTTGGAGACCACAATAAGGAGGTCTCCCCCAATCAGGAGGAAGGGGATCAGGGGCTCATTAGGATCCACACTCACAGGAGGAGTAGACTTGGGTCCAGCTTAAAAGAGCAGTCTGACCACGCCTCTACAAAACATCTGTGTCATAGTAGGGAGCTGTCTTTGCCCCTGTCAACTTGGACTCTCTGAAGCCCACAGGCTGGAACTCCTGAGTATTCAACCAACCCAGGTGGCGGCCCTCCTCTCCCCTGGGCACTCCATCCCAGTGAGAGATCAGAGTTCTGTCCCTAATACATGTAGGCAAGCAGCGTTGGAGGGCAAGACTGGGAGGTTCCCTCCAGTGAGGAGGAATGGATCAAGGCCCCACTTAAAGAAGCAGCCTGGCCAAGATCTGGCAAAGCTGCTGTGCTGCACTTCGGGGGGACCCTTCCTTGTTTAGACCGTTTGGACTCCCTAAAACTTGCAGGTTGGAACAGCTGAGTTGACCAAACAGCAGAGATGCTGCTGGCTCCTCCTGCTGGGAACTCTGTCCTGTCTCAGAAAGGCTTTACCCTGTTGCCAGTGGCTGGCTGGAATGACAAGTTAATGGGTCTTATCTTGTGAGGTGCCATGGAAGTGGGACCTGCTTGGCTTCCCCTTCCTAGGAATATGTGAGAACCTCCTGCCTTGCCTGAATTGCAGACACATTTATTGGGGATCCCGGAGCCAGAGTATGTAAAGCTTCTGGGTCTCTGTTCATGCCTAAGCAGCTGCTCTGTCAAGACTCCACACAGCTCTGTGTGTCAGACCCAAGGCTCTGGTGGCATGGGCTCACAAGGGATTCTTCTGATTCACGGGTTGCAAAGATCCACAAGAGGAGTGTGGTTTCCTGGGGTTGCACAATCACTCCCCACTTTCCTTGGCTGAGGATGGGAGTTCCCTTGGCTCCATGTCACTCCTGGGTGGGCCATCACCCCACCCTGCTTTTCCTCATTCTCCGTGGGTCGAGTTGTTTCCCTAATGAGTACTAATGACAGAACCTGTATGTTTCAGTTGAAGGTGCTGTATTCATTCTAGGGAAACAACTCACAGTGAATGAATATAGCACCTTCAACTGAAATATACACGTTCTCTCACTGGGATGGATTTTTCTTCTCTGTAAGTTCAGCAGACCACAGCTGCCGATTGTCGAGTTTTAAAAGTATTTTGCACATTTTGGATAAAAACCCTTTATCAAATATATCTTTTGCAAATATTTTCTCCCAGTCTGTACCTTATCATCTTCTCATTCTCTTGAGATTGTCTTTTGTAGAATAGATGTTTCTAATTTTAATTAGGTCCAGCTAATTAATTATCTTTTCCATGGATTGTGCATTTGAAACAATCTAAAATGCCATTGCAATGTCCAAGATCTCCTAGATTTTATCCTATGTTATTTTCCAGTAGTTCATAGTTTTGTGTTTTACATTTAGGTATATTATCCATTTTTGAGATGTTTTCTGAGGATATAAGATCTATGTCTAGATTTTTTTTTTTTTGCATGTGATTGTTCAACTGTCCCAGCATCATTTATTGAAAGATGATATTTTATCCATTGTGTTGCTTTTACTCTTTTATAAAACATCAATTTACAAGGGTTACATTGGTATACTTCTGGGCTCTCTATTCTGTTCCATTGACCTGCTTGTCTTATCTTTCATCAATACCACATTATCTTGATTATCGTAGTTTTACAGTGATTCTTGAAGTCAGAATGTGTCAGTCCTACAACTTCATTCTTCAATGTTGTATTGGCTCTTCTGTGTCTTTTGCTTCTTCATATACATTTACAGTTTGTTCATATTCACAAAATAGATTATTGGGATTTTAATTGGAATTTCATTGACTCTTTAGATCAAGTTTAGGAAAACTGACACCTTGAAAATATTGAGTTTTCTCTTCCATGAACCTGGAATATCTCTCCATTTATTTGATTCTTCCTTGATTTCTTTCAACAAGTTTAGTATTTTTCCCCATATAGATCTTCTAGTTAAAAAAAATTATATCTAGCTATTTCATTTGTTTTTTTCATATATATGTGTGTGTGTGTGTGTGTGTGTGTATGTGTGTGTGTGTGTGTGTATATATATATATGTATATATATATAAATGTACTTAAAGTTCTGCGATCCATGTGCAGAACATGGAGGTTTGTTAGATAGGTATACATGCACCATGGTGGTTTGCTGCACCCATCAACCTGTCATTTATATTAGATATTTCTCCTAATGCTATCTCTCCCCTTGTCCGCAATCCCTGACAGGCCCTGGTGTGTGATGTTTTCCTCCCTGTTCTCATATGTTCTCATTTTTCAACATGCAGTGTTTGGTTTTCTGTTCCTGCATTAGTTTGCTGAGAATGATGATTTCCAGCTTAATCCATGTCCCTGCAAAGGACCTGAACTTATTCTTTTTTATGGCAGCATAGTATTCCATGGTGTATATGTGCCACAGTTTCTTTATCCAGTCTATCATTAATGGGCATTAGGGTTGATTCCAATTCTTTGCTATTGTAAATAGTGCTGCAATAAACATATGTGTCAATGTGTCTTTATATTGGAATGATTTATAATCCTTTGGGTATGTACCCAGTAACGCAGCTGCTGGGTCAAATGTTATTTCTCGTTCTAGATCCCTGAGGAATCACCACACTGTCTTCCACAATGGTTGAACTAATTTATGCTCCCACCAACACTGTTAAAGTATTCCTATTTCTCCACATCCTCTCCAGCATCTGTTGTTTCCTGTATTTTTAATGATCGCCATTCTAACTGGCATGAGATAGTATTTCACTGTGGTTTTGATTTGCATTTCTCTAATCATCAGTGATGATGAACTTGTTTTCACATTTTGTTTGCTGCATAAATGTCTTCTTTTGAGAAGTGTCTGTTCATATCCTTCACCCACTTTTTGATGGGGTTGTTTGTTTTGTTCTTGTAATTTGTTTAAGTTCCTTGTAGATTTTGGATATTAGCCCTTTGTCAGATGAATAGATTGCAAAAATTTTCTCCCATTCTGTAGCTGCCTGTTCAGTCTGATGATAGTTTCTTTTGCTGTGCAGAAACTCTTTAGTTTAATTAGATACGATTTGTCAATTTTGGCTTTTGTTGCCATTGCTTTTCATGTTTTAGTCATGAAGTCTTTGCCCATGGCTATGTCCTGAATGGTATTGCCTAGGTTTTCTTCTAGGGCTTTTATGGTTTTAGGTCTTATATTTAAATCTTTAATCCGTCTTGAGTTAATTTTTGTATAAGGTGTAAGGAAGGGGTCCAGTTTCAGTTTTCTGCATATGGCTAGCCAGTTTTCCCAACACCATTTATTAAATAAAGAATCCTTTCCCCATTGCTTGTTTTTGTCAGGTTTGTCAAAGATCAGATGGTTGTAGATGTGTGGTGTTATTTCTGAGGCCTCTGTTCTGTTCCATTGGTCTATATATCTGTTTTGGTATGAGTAACATGCTGTTTTGGTTACTGTAGCCTTGTAGTATAGTTTGAAGTCAGGTAACATGATGCCTCCAGCTTTGTTCTTTTTGTTTAGGATTGTCTTGGCTTTGTGGACTGTTTTTTGGTTCCTTATGAAATTTAAAGTAGTGTTTTCTAATTCTGTGAAGAAAGTCAATGTTAACTTCATGGGAATACCATTGAATCTATATATTACTTTGCCAACTATTGCCTTTTTCACAATATTGATTCTTCCTATCCACAAGCATGGAATGGTTTTCCATTTGTTTGTGTCTTCTCTTATTTCCTTGAGCAGTGGTTTGCAGTTCTCCTTGAATAGGCCCTTCACATCCCTTGTAAGTTGTATTCCTAGGTATTTTATTCTCTTTGCAGTAATTGTGAATGGGAGTTCACTCATGATTTGGCTCTCTGTCTGTTACTGGTGTATAGGAATGCTTGTGATTTTTGCACTTTGATTTTGTACCCTGAGACTTTGCTGAAGTTGCTGATCAGCTTAAGGAGATTTTGGGCTGAGATGATGGTGTTTTCTAAATATACAGTCATGTCATCTGCAAGCAGAGACAATTTGACTTCCTCTCTTCCTATTTGAACACACTTCATTTCCTTCTCTTCCCTGATTGCCCTGGCTAGATCTTCCATACTATGTTGAATAGGAGTGGTGAGAGAGGGCATCCTTGTCTTGTGCTGTTTTTCAAAGGGAATGCTTCTACCTTTTGCCCATTCAGTGTGATATTGGCTGTGGGTTTGTCATAAATAGCTCTTATTGTTTTGAGATGTGTTCCATCAAGCCCTAGCTTATTGAGTGTTTTTAGCATGAAACAGTGTTGAATTTTATCGAAGGCCTTTTCTGCATCTATTGTGGTAATCCTGTGCTTTTTGTCATTGGTTCTGTTTATGTGATGGATTACATTTATTGATTTTCATGTGTTGAACCAGCCTTGCATCCCAGGCATGAAGCCGACTTGACTGTTGTGGGTAAGCTTTTTAACGTGCCTCTGGATTCGGTTTGCCAGTATTTTATAGAGGATTTTCGCATCGATGTTCATCAAGGATAATAGCCTGAAATTTTCTGTTTTTGTTATGTCTCTGCCAGATTTTGGTATCAGGATAATGCTGGTCTCATAAAACGAGTTAGGGGGGAATCCTTCTTTTTCTATTGTTTGGAAGAGTTTCAGAAGGAATGGTACCAGCTCCTCTTTGTACCTCTGGTAGAATTTGGCTGTGAATCCATTTGGTTCTGATCCTTTTTTGGTTGGTAGACTATTAATTATTACCTCAATTTCAGAACTTGTTATTGATCTATTTAGGGGTTTGACTCCTTCCTGGTTTAGTCTTGGGAGGGTGTATGTGTCCAGGAATTTATCCATTTCTTCTATATTTTCTAGTTTATTTGTGTAGAGGTGTTTATAGTATTCTCTGATGGTAGTTTGTATTTCTGTGGGATCAGTGGTGATATCCCCTTCATCATTTTGTTGTGTCTATTCGATTCTTCTCTCTTTTGTTCTTTAATAGTCTGCTTAGACTTCTATATATTTTGTTAATCTAAGTATTTCATTTTTGGGCAGTAGTATAAATGTTGTTATTTTAAAATTCAGATTCCACTTGTTCTTTCCTAGTATATAAGAAAACATTTATTTTTCGTAAATATACCTTGTATTTTGTATCCTTGCTAAAGTTTTTTAGTTTTAAGAGCTGTTTTTTGTTGTTTTTGTAAGTTATTTTATATTTTTTACAAAGACAATTATGTCATCTAAGAACAAAGACTTCCAAATCTGTCCACTGTTTATTTACTATTAAAAAATCTTGTTGTATTAGATTGTATTTCCAGTATAAGGTTGAAAAGAAGTAGTGAGAGGGTACATCCTTGCTTTGTTCCTGATATTATTAGAAAAGTTTCGAGTTTGTTATCAATTAACTATGATGTTATTCGTAGGATATTTGTAGATATTCTTTATCGATTTGAAACTCCCCTCTATTTCTAGTTTGCTGCATGTTTTATTAAATAATGACTGTGTTTTGGATTTTGTAAAATGTTTTTTATACATTTATTGGTATAATCATGTGATTTTTTTCTCTAATCTGTTGATGTGACAAATCACATTGGTTTTCAAATATTGAACTAGCCTTGCAAACCAGAAAAAAAAATCTTGGTTGTGGTGTATAAGTATTTTTATATGCTCTTAGCTTTTATTTGCTAATATTTTATTGAGAATTAGTATTCGGTATTTTGTGAGACATATTGGTCTGCAGTTTTTGTTTTGTTTTTGTTTTTGTAATGTCTTTGTCCAGTTTTAGTATTGGTAATCCTGGCTTCATTGAACAAGTTAAGAATAATCCTCTCTGTCTTCTGGAGGAGATTATAGAAAATTGATATAAGTTCTTCCTTCAATGTTTGGTGGAATTCTCCAGTGAACCCATCTGTGTCTGAAGTGTTGTATTTTATAAGGTTATTAACTATTGATTCAATTTCTATAACAGTTTTAAACCTATTCATACAATCTATTCTTTTTGTTTTTTTTTTATACTTTAAGTTCTAGGGTACATGTGCATAACGTGCAGTTTTGTTATATATGTATACTTGAGCCATGTTGGTGTGCTGCACCCATCAACTCGTCAGCACCCATCAATTCATCATTTATATCATGTATAACTCCCAATGCAATCCCTCCCCCCTCCCCCCTCCCCATGATAGGCCCCAGTGTGTGATGTTCCCCTTCCTGAGTCCAAGCGATCTCATTGTTCAGTTCCCACCTATGAGTGAGAACATGCGGTGTTTGGTTTTCTCTTCTTGTGATAGTTTGCTAAGAATGATGGTTTCCAGCTGCATCCATGTCCCTACAAAGGACGCAAACTCATCCTTTTTTATGGCTGCACAGTATTCCATGGTGTATATGTGCCACATTTTCTTAATCCAGTCTGTCACAGATGGACATTTGGGTTGATTCCAAGTCTTTGCTATTGTGAATAGTACCGCAATAAACATACGTGTGCATGTGTCTTTATAGCAGCATGATTTATAATCCTTTGGGTATATACCCAGTAGTGGGATGGCTGGGTCATATGATACATCTAGTTCTAGATCCTTGAGGAATTGCCATACTGTTTTCCATAATGGTTGAACTAGTTTACAACCCCATCAACAGTGTAAAAGTGTTCCTATTTCTCCACATCCTCTCCAACACCTGTTGTTTCCTGACTTTTTAATGATTGCCATTCTAACTGGTGTGAGATGGTATCTCATTGTGGTTTTGATTTGCATTTCTCTGATGGCGAGTGATGATGAGCATTTTTTTCATGTGTCTGTTGGCTGTATGAATGTCTTCTTTTGAGAAATGTCTGTTCATATTCTTTGCCCACTTTTTGAAGGGGTTGTTTGTTTTTCTCTTGTATATTTGTTTGAGTTCTTTGTAGATTCTGGATATTAGCCCTTTGTCAGATGAGTAGATTGCAAAAATTTTCTCCCATTCTGTAGGTTGCCTGTTCACTCTGATGGTAGTTTCTTTTGCTGTGCAGAAGCTCTTTAGTTTAATTAGATCCCATTTGTCAATTTTGGCTTTTGCTGCCGTTGCTTTTGGTGTTTTAGACATGAAGTCCTTGCCCATGACTATGTCCTGAATGGTACTACCTAGGTTTTCTTCTAGGGTTTTTATGGTATTAGGTCTAACATTTAAGTCTCTAATCCATCTTGAATTAATCTTCATATAAGGTGTAAGGAAAGGATCCAGTTTCAGCTTTCTACTTATGGCTAGCCAATTCTCCCAGCACCATTTATTAAATAGGGAATCCTTTCCCCATTTCTTGGTTCTCACAGGTTTGTCAAAGACCAGATGGCTGTAGATGTGTGGTATTATTTCTGGGGACTCTGTTCTGTTCCATTGGTCTATAGCTCTGTTTTGGTACCAGTACCATGCTGTTTTGGTTACTGTAGCCTTGTAGTATAGTTTGAAGTCAGGTAGCGTGACGCCTCCAGCTTTGTCCTTTTGACTTAGGATTGTCTTGGCAATGCGGGCTCTTTTTTGGTTCCATATGAACTTTAAAGCCGTTTTTTCCAATTCTGTGAAGAAACTCATTGGTAGCTTGATGGGGATGGCATTGAATCTGTAAATAACCTTGAGCAGTATGGCCATTTTCACGATATTGATTCTTCCTATCCATGAGCATGGTATGTTCTTCCATTTGTTTGTGTCCTCTTTGATTTCACTGAGCAGTGGTTTGTAGTTCTCCTTGAAGAGGTCCTTTACATCCCTTGTAAGTTGGATTCCTGGGTATTTTATTCTCTTTGAAGCAATTTTGAATGGAAGTTCATTCCTGATTTGACTCTCTGTTTGTCTGTTACCGGTGTATAAGAATGCTTGTGATTTTTGCACATTCATTTTGTATCCTGAGACTTTACTGAAGTTGCTTAACAGCTTAAGGAGATTTTGGGCTGAGACAATGGGGTTTTCTAAATATACAATCATGTCATCTGCAAACAGGGACAATTTGACTTCTTCTTTTCCTAACTGGATACCCTTGATTTCTTTCTCTTGCCTGATTGCCCTAGCCAGAACTTCCAACACTATGTTGAATAGGAGTGGTGAGAGAGGGCATCTTGTCTTGTGCCAGTTTTCAAAGGGAATTTTTCCAGTTTTTGCCCATTCAGTATGATATTGGCTATGGGTTTGTCATAAATAGCTCTTATTATTTTGAGGTACGTTCCATCAATACCGAATTTATTGAGCATTCTTAGCATGAAGGGCTGTTGAATTTTGTCAAAAGCCTTTTCTGCATCTATTGAGATAATCATGTGGTTCTTGTCTTTGGTTCTGTTTATATGCTGGATTATGTTTATTGATTTGCGAATGTTGAACCAGCCTTGCATCCCAGGGATGAAGCCCACTTGATCATGGTGGATAAGCTTTTTGATGTGCTGCTGAATCCGGTTTGCCAGTATTTTATTGAGGATTTTTGCATCGATGTTCATCAGGGATATTGGTCTAAAATTCTCTTTTTTTGTTGTGTCTCTGCCAGGCTTTGGTATCAGGATGATGTTGGCCTCATAAAACGAGTAAGGGAGGATTCTCTCTTTTTCTATTGATTGGAATAGTTTCAGAAGGAATGGTACCAGCTCCTCCTTGTACCTCTGGTAGAATTCAGCTGTGAATTCATCTGGTCCCGAACTTTTTTTGGTTGGTACGCTATTAATTATTGCCTCAATTTCAGAGCCTGCTATTGGTCTATTCAGGGATTCAACTTCTTCCTGGTTTAGTCTTGGGAGAGTGTAAGTGTCCAGGAAATTTTCCATTTCTTCTAGATTTTCTAGTTGGTTTGCATAGACGTGTTTATAGTATGCTCTGATGGTAGTTTGTATTTCTGTGGGGTTGGTGGTGATATTCCCTTTATCATTTTGAGCAGGCAGTCTGTCAGTTCTGAGATCTCAGCCTCCGTGTTGGGAGATCCAGTGCTCTCTTCAAAGCTGTCAGACAGAGTCATTTGCATCTGCAGAGGTTTCTGCTGCTTTTGTTCTTGTTGTTGTTGTTGTTTAGCTGTGCCTTGTCCCCAGAGGTGGAGTCTACAGAGACAGGCAGGCTTCCTTGAGCTGCTGTTAGCTCCACCCAGTTCGAGCCTCCCAGCAGCTTTGTTTACCTACTTAAGCCTCAGCAATGGCGGGCGCCCCTCCCCCAGCCTCGCTGCTGCCATTTCGGTTAGATCGCAGACTGCTGTGTTAGCAATGAGGGAGGCTCTGCGGGCTTGGCACCCTCCCGGCCAAGTGTGGGATATATTGTCCTGGTGTGCTCGTTTGCTTAAAGCGCAGTATTGGTGTGGGAATTATCCGATTTTCCAGGTGTTGTGTGTCTCAGTTCCCCTGGCTAGGAAAAGGGATTCCCTTCCCCCTTGTGCTTCCCAGGTGAGGCGATGCCTCGCCCTGCTTCAGCTCTCGCTGGTTGGGCTGCAGCAGCTGACCAGCACTGATTGTCCAGCACTCCCTAGTGAGATGACCCCAGTACCTCAGTTGAAAATGCAGAAATCACAGGTCTTCTGTGTCACTCGCGCTGGGAGTTGGAGACTGGAGCTGTTCCTATTTGGCCATCTTGCTCCGTCCCCTCATGCAATCTATACTTGTGTGAGTTTTGATGGATTATGTCTCTTGAATGATTTGTTCATTGCATATAGCGTATCAGTTTTGTAGAAATGGAGTTTCTAATATTTCATTATTGCTTTTTAATGTCCATGTGATCCACAGTGATGACCTGTCTTGCATTTATCATATGAGTTTTTTCATGTCTTCTCTCTTCCTTAGGTCAGCTATAGGCTTTTCGATTTTATGAATCTTTTGAAAGACTCAGTTTTAGATTTTTTCGATTTCACTATTGATTTTTTGTTTTCAATTTCATTGATTTCTACTCTTTTATGTTTTTTATATCGCTTGCATTGGATTTAATTTTTTTTTTTTTTTTTTTTTTTTGGTTTGTTTGTTTCCTACAGTGGAAACCTAGAAGAGTGATTTTAGATATTTCTATTTTTTCTGATACATGCATTTAATGCAATAAATTTCCCTTGTAGTGCTGCTTTCATTACATCTCACAAATTTTGGTAAGTTCTATTTTCATATCCATTTAATAGAAAATATATTTACATTTCTCTTGAGATTTCTTCTTTGATCCATGTGCTATTTAAATTCTGTTGTTTAGGTAGGCATCGTGGTGCATCCCTGTAATCGCAGCTGCTACTGGAGAGGTTGAAGCACGGTGACCATGTGAGCCCAGGAAGTCAAGGCTGAAGTGAGCTATGATTGTGCCAGTGCTCTCCAGCCTGGTGACAGAGAACGACCTCATCTCTCTAAAAATTAGTGTGTTTTTAATCTCTAAGTATTTTGGGAATATGGGTTTATAAACATTGCATTATGATTTAAGAGATGAATTGTATCTATTTTAATAATATAGCTCTTGTCACACTTATCTCTGATTCAATCCTGATCTCTTTTTGGGAAACATTTGAGTACATTTTGACTTCTGTTTGGCCCACCTCTATGCATGTGTAGAAGTATGCTCATATGCCTGAAGAAACAGCATATATAAGCAGAGCCTAGGCCTTGTGTTGAGCCAGGAGGAGTGTATGATGGCATGAATTTGCAAATACAGTTATGGGCTTGCAATAAATATCACATCACTTATTTTAAAAAATCAAATTAAAGTTGATTCTGAGGCTCCTTCCTAACCAAACAATTTTAGTCACTGGGTGTTGCATTTGTGTGTGTGCGTGTGTGTGTGCGTGTGTGAGAGAGAGAGAGAGAGAGCGAGAGAGAGCAAGAGTGTACAAGGACCTTTTCCCTCCTTTAGAATCTCACAAATATCGTAGGTTGTATATGATTCCTGGAAATCTTGTCCTTTGTTCCTCATAAATGCTATTGACGTGTTCAATGTCTGAATCTATATGGTACCTTGAAGACCTGCTGTATTTCCATCCAAATTTAGCATGAGTATTTGCCAAGTTTGGAAGCTGTTGTGGCTAAGATTCAGCTTCCCTAGGTGTTTTCACTAGATTATATCCTTACTCCTACCAGATCATGCCATTTTTCCAAGGCACTTAAAGAAAACAGGGCATAGGGCCTCTGCTACTTGTGAAACTCCAATTGGTAATCTCCTTTCTGTTTTTGGGAAATTCCATTCTCATTCATCACCCTTGCTTCTCTCTCCTCAAAATCATCCATCCTATTATTTGTTTCCAAGCCAAATCACCTCAGGTTTCTGGAAAAAATAAACTAAGAAGGTTTAATTGTCTGAAAACAGCTTCTTCTTTTAGTACTGAATTTCATCCCTCTCCTGAGACAAGAAGGAACAAGAAAAGGAAAAAATACAGTCAGAACAAAACACATATGTTTTATTCTGGATTGCCTTGAAAGCTAAGCCTTATTCAAAAGCTTTGCATGCAGATAGTTTGTTTGCAAAGTTATCTCAGATAGTGGTAGTGTAGAACCAGGGAGACTGAAACATGACAGGAGATGAATTCATTATCATTATGCAGAATCATGTTTGCTGCTGCTGCCATGGATAATTTATGTTCAATCTAGATGAAACTTTGAGAGGAGACATATAAAATGCACCTCAGAATGGTTTGCCTAAAGGATATTGTCTGGCCATTGACCTCTGATCTGTATTTAGTTGAGGATTGGGCTGTTGAGTGTTAAACTGTAGTAATTTTCCAATTGAGCATGTGTGAATACAGAGTGAGATTCCATAGTTATTCCATGATGTGGTGTCAGAGAAGCCCTGAAACAGAAACTGAGCAATATGTAGGACAGCTGGATATGAGGTGCTGTCAGCATGAAGTGAGATTGAAACTCACACGGTGCTATTAGGCACTGTATGACTCAAATCAGATATGAGGGCAAGACAGTGTGAGGTAGTGCTCAAGATGACTTTTATAGAGTCCGCCCTTTGCACCACTCACAATCTCTTATTTCCTCCATTACATTTTTAATGAAGTAGTTAACAGTCATCTCTACCAAATACAATACATGAAGGCAATTAATGGAACATACTATTGTCCCTGCTGTTGCAACTGGTCTAAAGTCTATGTTGATATTCATTGTCTCACTCTTCTATCTTCAGTTTATTTTTCCCTCACTCTCAGGCATCACTTTAGCTATTACAGGTTGCTTGTCTGGTGGGATGACCAAAAATTTCAGCCTCAAGGGTTTTGGGCCCTTGGTTGACTTGCTTTTGCCAGGCTGTGATATCTATATCTGTATTTGTTCATTTATCATTATCATGAGGCATGCATGCACAAAGAAATACCCCAGTATCCTTGGGTTTTAAAAATTTCTCTCTACCTCAATCATGCAACAGTAAACCTAGCTCCACAAGGTAATTGGAGTCAGTTTTCCCCAGTAATATTAACTTTTTTTCTGCTTTCTGGTGCCTTTCATAAAAAATTTTCAGATTTCAGATTATATGATACATGGTAGAACTAGTTGATTTCAGATTATATGATACATGGTAGAACTAGTAATCCTGGGTGTAAGAGGGCTAATTTAATTCACCTGCAACAAAGTGGCTGGATGGCATTATACATATCAAGGGCTCAATGTCATCCTCTGCTGCTAGCAGATTGGACATGCAGCACAGAGGTAGCTATCAACTTTTGTGAGGGGAAACTCATGGCTAGCTTTTATTTCTGCCACCAAAGCCACTTTATTCAATGTATCATTCAAAAAGTCCTGGGGTAGCTTAGATGAGAGGCTGGCTGATATCCATAGGATAAATTATCCTGTTCTCTTAGATGTTGAGGAGCTCCTCAACACTAATGTGTGTCAAAAAATTCTTCATCTTTAACCCATTCCATAGGTCATCCCTGCACCTCTACTCTAGACCCCCTTGTCTCCAATTTCAGTCTTGCTATTTCTAGATTTCAGATCATCCAGTGAATACATTTAACACTGCCCAGACATCTGTGGCTATCCATACTTTTGGCCATTTCTTGTTCTTGGCTGTATCAGTTAGCTGTTCCTACAAAATAAATCATCTCAAAACTCAGTTGCTTAAAACAATGAATGTGTATTTTCATTAATAACCCAAAAAAGTGTCAGCTAGATAGTTCTGTTTTCCTGGATCAGGGTTGGTTTATTTCAACCAAGTTTGTTCATGCACCTGCAGTCAACTGGTGGATCAGCTGGGAGATGGCTTGTCTAAGAGGGTCTTACTTATGTGTCTGGTAGTTTGTTGCCTGTTGCCTAGGGCAATTGGGGCTACATAGCAATTATCATCCAGAAGACTATCTCAGACTTCTTCATATGGTGATATCAAGGTTCTGAAAGACAGAAGAGAAGCTTATTGAGTACCAGGCCCAGAATTGGTACTCACGCTGTGTTTAATGAGTCAAACAAATCACCACACCCACTGATTGTCAAGGATTGGGGAAATGACACGTCTTTTAATGGGAGGAGTTGAAAAGTCAGAAAGAGCAGGGTAAAGAATTTCAGTTATTATTGCAATTAATTAACTATACACTAAGTTTATAACCAGGTGTATTAGTTAAAACTTAACTTCCCTACTTTTGTCCTTTAGAGACATCCATGTATAAGTCACGTAGAGGCAGTAGTAGGCTACTTTTCATTTACAAAACATGTTGAGTATTGAGCTTACCAAACTGTGAACCGGCCCTGGAATAGTTCCCCTATTTTCTGACAGCTGCTCATAGAGAACCCCATATGAGGAAGATGCTTCAGAGAAATAGAGGAAGGTGACATACAGTTTGGGCTATCTGCTTGCACAACTTACTTGAGACCTTGAAAACAACAGTCTACTTTATAATGGATTACTGTTGACTTGGTAGATCTGATAATAACCAGCTCATCATGATCTAGTGACATAGTCACTGGATGTCCCTTAGTTTTGTGCTCAGTTTCTATTAGGGTCTGCTAACACACCTAAGTCTGCTTTTCTAATAAGCAGTGCTCTGCTGCAGAAAGCAAGACCTTGTTTTCTGAGATCTGTGCTATGACTGTTTAATTGAGGTTACTAGAGAATCCACATAGCATCCTCATCCACTACAGATGCCTCTAAAACCATCAAATCTACTAGGTCATATAGACTGAGGAACAGGACAGCTTTCACCTGATTCTTTTAAAGAGCCTTTTGTGATGTAAGGCATACAATTAAGGCCCAATATTATATACTTCTTTGATATCTGAAACCAGAACGACATCAAAAGGCCTAACTGCAAAATTTTCATCCATATTCTGTCACTGCAGATAATGTCTCCTAGAGAGACCACCCTCCTTAACAAAGGGACTAGGCACAGTTCTTGCTTATCCCAGAGTAACAGGTTTCAGTTATCTGTCAAATTATTCAGACAAATCAATCCCAACCTCTCATGGAAACAGGAGCCACTTCACCTTCTTTACACTACGAAGCCTGACTTCCACAGCCCCTCTTGCTCACTCTGTTCCCAAGTGCAATCCCAACATTGCCCTGAGTCATGTGTAGTGTTCTTTTCCTTTGGCCTATGAGTACATGTGACTAATAAATTTCCATTGATCTTATCTGTGTAGTGTTGTGTATCTGGTCATTCCCCAAACCCTAGGGTCTTCCTTAAAAAACAGGCTAATAGGAGGTAATTAGAACACCCTCTCTTACTGATCAGAACCCCAATCAAAACAGTGCCTTTTGAAACTTTTGATAAATGAGAAGAACAGTTTTTCCAACTGTGGCATATTATAAACTACAGCATTCAATGAGGACTACCAGTTTCTGTATTGATTTCTTACTGGATCTTTGGCAAAGCAAACAAAAACATGAAATGGGGAAAGAGCACCCTATTCAACAAATGGTGCTGAGATAATTGGCAAGCCACACGTAGAAGAATGAAACTGGATTCTCATCTCTCACATCATAAAAATATCAACTCAAGATGGATCAAAGACAAATCTAAGACCTGCAACCATAAAGATTCTAGAAGATAACATCAGAAAAACCCTTCTAGACGTTGGCTTAGGCAAAGACTACATGACCAAGAACCCAAAAGTGAATGCAACAAAAAGAAGATAAATAGATAGGACTTAATTAAACTAAAAAGCTTCTGCACCACAAACGAAATAATCAGGAAAGTTGACAGACTACCCACATAGTGGGAGAAAATCGTTATAATCTATACATTCAACAAAGGACTAATATCCAGAATCTACAAAGAACTCAAATGAGCAAGATATTAAAAAAACAAACAATCCCATCAGAGCTTTTAAAATGGTATATTTTAAGCACCTTCTTTCTTTTGAGCACCCTGGGCTTTCAAACAACTTGACAATATGGCATTTGTTGTCATGCCTGTGTTGAATCCTGAAAGAATAAAACATAGGGAAAACAATATTGTCAAATCTACTTGCTTCCTCTGAAAATCTTGAGAACCTAACTTTCTTATAAGTGTAGCATCTTTTATTTTGGATTATGATTATGAGTATCCTTTGGAGCTATAATCTGATAACCTTGTTTCTTTTGACTACGGAAGGTAGCAAAAAAATATCTCCCCTCATTTTCAGACTAGATCGGGTGTGTTCAGAGTGGTATGACTGTAGACTTCCCCTCATTTTCTATGGATATAAGTTAAAAGATTCATTAAATGGCTTAGTTTTTATTCAGACCATCTTTACCTTAAGCTTTAGGTGTATTTCAGTTATTTAAAAGTTGTGTTACTATCCTTTCTAAAAACATACATCTATATAAATTTTATATCTATGTGTTAAAATCTGATTTACATAAAGTATAATTATTTTGAACATAGTTGAAGAAAAAGAACACAAACATCATTTTAAATATTTTTAAAAAACCTTTCTAAGACATTTTATTAATTGGAGAATTAATTAGATTGAAAACACTAGATTAAAAAATTGAACATTGACATTTGGGTCACCTAAATGACCAAAACAGATAGAATCTAATGAAGATATTTGAACATATAATTGAAGTGGATAAAATAATTTAGCCAGCAGTCAATTCATAGACTCAAGAAATTAAATACATTTGTAAAATTAAAATTTTATCAATTTGTGATGGAAATAGAAAACCTCCTCCAAAACTTTTTGAACTTTAGTTATTTTATGTTAAATGTCGATAATAATACCTGTTTCAAAGTACGATTGTGAGTAATGTCATGAAATAATGTATTAATTGAATCCAATTTAAATATGAAAAGTAATTTGTAGTCACTCTGTAGTTATGTATTGATTGAATCACTGTGTTAAGCATGACACAAAAGTGTATTGTAGCTGTGTTACTTCGGGAAAAATTTATTTTCCATTTTGTTCTGTTGTCCAATAACTTGAAAGATGAGGGAGGAAACATTTGTATTCATTCAAACATTGATCACTATTTTAGAAATGATCTGTGTATGCATCATTTTCTGCTTGAAGGAATATTGGTTGTCAGAATGGTCAGTGTCATCATTGATTTTGTGGTGTCTGTGGAGGCAGGGAACATAAGGAAGCAACCTTACTGTGTGAAAAATAATTAAAACTTTATTAAGGGAACTGTGAGATTGAGCAGTGTTTTCAGCCTACAACAATAAAGCATTCAGCCTTAGTGATGGCTGCTTTTTACAGTGGTATATTGCATTCACAATAAAACTCATTTTGTTCCTTTTCAATAATGCATTGTTTCTGAAGTCAGTAACTGCACTTTTACAGATGTTTCAAAAATAAACTTTATTATATCAAATTGCCTTCTACTTCAGACATTTTTTGGTTTAAAAAATCCACCCATCAGCATCATTAAACGCTAAATATAAAATTATGTATAAAACACTGAACACATTTTTATTATAATAAAAATTGCATCGTATCTTCTCATTATAAGTTAATAGCTCTATGTGATTTTTGAGATTAATATCCAAAGCTGGGCTTTTATTTAAAAACTTGAAAATGTGTTTACTATTATTATTACATTTTGTTATCTTTTTTAAAGCTTGGCAAATATGAATTTGCTTACCAACATTTCAAATTGATCTGTATTTCATTCAGAAAGAGCACACATGAACATAAACATTGGAACAACAGACACTGCGGACTATTAGAGTGGGGAGGGAGGAAGCAGAGTGTGGCTTGAAAAACTACCTATTGGGTACTATGCTCACTACCTGGGTGCATACACCCATGTAAGAAACCTGCATATGAACCCCTTGTATCTAAAACAAAAGTTGAAAAACTTTAAAAAGAGAACACTGATATTTTTCTATTGTTGCCTACCAGAATAGATAGGAGAACGATATTAGTTAATTAATTCTGGCTGGTATAACACTATATGTCTGTGGAACATACAGCTCTTTCATTTTTGGAAGGAGTTTATCTTCTATCCCATTGACACACAGATGGCTTTATCTGGCAACTATGACCTCTGTTATATGTAGCTTCCAAGTAAGTACCTTCTATTTACTTTCTTGCCTAGTTACACATTTTAAATACTAAACTTAAATTTCAAGTGAATTCCTACTTAAAATAAATAAAATCATAAATTACAGCTATAGTCCATATTTTGTTTTCGTAGTAGATACTACCAGTTTGAAAATATTTCTTAAAATATCAAACTGAATTGTAGAATATCATAAAATATTATTTTCTTTGTACTTCTTATGAAATTTATTGAAGGGTAGTTTAAGGGATGCTTGTACTATTTAGTCACTAATGTAAGAGCAAACAATTAAATAGGGAATCACAAAGCTGCTCCTGCTCATCAACTCCACTTTTTAAGTCAGATTTTCCAAGACCAGAATAAAATAATTTCTGCTGGATGGGTTTTTAGCAAAGCTTCTCTGACCCGTTCTGCTTGCTCAGTTATGGAACTGTAATGCCAGGATGTCCTCAGGAAAGAACAGCTGCTTTTTGCTGGGAATCATGTGAGAAACAAGATCTGTAGCAAGACTTGCACACAGTGGGGGCTCTACTGTCACTTTTTAAATGAAAGTACAAATAACTGCTGGAATGACTAGGAGAATTTTAGATAAGACATCATGAGGCCACTTCTATAAAAGAAAGTACTTGTATTAAGAGTGCTTTTATGACTCACACACAGCCTGCCCTATAGATAAGTGAATCCCTGAAGTGAGTAGATGACTTTGTTAAGTATCTTATACTTAAAATACTGAAGTGAACTTCCCGAAGATGTGTACTGAGTCAATGGCAGACATGACTTTTTATCTTAAAATTTCTTTTTTTTTTTGAGACGGAGTCTTGCTCTGTCGCCCAGGCTGGAGTGCAGTGGCCGGATCTCAGCTCACTGCAAGCTCCGCCTCCCGGGTTTACGCCATTCTCCTGCCTCAGCCTCCCGAGTAGCTGGGACTACAGGCGGCCGCCCCCTCGTCCGGCTAGTTTTTTTTTTGTATTTTTTAGTACAGACGGGGTTTCACCGGGTTAGCCAGGATGGTCTTGATCTCCTGACCTCATGATCTGCCCATCTCGGCCTCCCAAAGTGCTGGGATTACAGGCTTGAGCCACCGCGCCCGGCCGACTATCTTAAAATTTAATTGCTAATAAACTATTTTACTTATATGGCAATCAGTACTTGAAACTTTAATTAAAACTCAAAGTTTGGTCTTAAGGATTTTGAGAAATCGTATTGAATTCATCAGGAAACAAACATAAAACATTAACATGGCACAAAAAGTTTAATACGACGAAGAGAGAAAGGACTTAGAAATAAGCTAAGATTTTTATTTTTTTTAATCTTATCTGGGTATTAGGTTTTCTTTCATGCATGGACTACGGAGTTCATGCATTGCTATGACTTCTGCACAAACGGACTATAATAGTCTAATACAAAATGCATGATAGGCTGAGTTGCTTCATAGTGATCCAGGCCAATGATATTCAGATTGTGATCCATGGACCTGAGTTGTTTCATGAACCTCTGCTGGTCCATGAACTGTTGGCTAGTATAGAAATTGAAAACTTTTATAGTGTTTAATAATGTCAAATGTAATACACAGGAGCTTGTATTTTATAGATTTTATTTTTTCTAGTAATTTATTCTTATTATACTTAACAGAAACTGGTCTTTCATTACTGAGAGTCTGAGTCTTGTTGATCTATGCCAAAATGAACCTTAGAAAGTGGCTCGCTGTGTGAGAGATGGTAGATTATACTGCAGATTTTAAGACATTGGGTTTTGTAAGTGTGGATCTTGGCTCTGATTGTTGCTAGGTGCATAATCTTAGGCAAGTTACATAATCTCTCTTTCTGATTTATAAAATGGGCATGATAAATAATGCTTAACTGTTGCAATTGTCATGAGGATTAAACAAATTTTTATATGTAAAGTGATAGGAATAGTTCCTGCTATAAATGATGTTCTCAATGAATACTAGCTATTATTTTTAGGGGGGAAACATCTATATGAGAAACTATAATACAGGGTAGATGTGACAAGAGTCATGCTATAGTTACAAATAAATTTCTATGAGTGATGCAGGCTTCACAAAAAAGGAAACATTGGAGTTGATCTTTGAAGAATGAATATGATTTGAGTAAATGGAGAATGGTTGGAGGAAGCTACTTTGAGTAGTAATACTTAATATTGTACAAATAATTTATTTGCTTATAATTTTCTAGAGG